>NC_053023.1:394055264-394218717 GCF_003073215.2 Triticum urartu | reverse complement strand
CTTTAATTTTCATTTTAATCCACTCATCATAAAGCTTTCTAGGGATAGAAACTTCCAATTCAAGTTTTTCTTCATAAGATTGCATCAAGGTATCAACGATATGTTTAGTAAACGCTTTATTTTGACTATTAGCATGAGGAGAATTTAGCACGGATTGTAACAAAGAAATACAATCAATCAAAGAGCAATTTTCATAGTTAAATTCCTTGAAATCCATAATAGTGGGTTTAGCAACATCTAGGGTTTTAATTTCTTCAATCCCACTTTTATCAATTTTAGCATCAAGATCAAATAATTCCGAATTCTTGGAACGCCTTCTAGGTAAAGGTGGATCATATTCAGTCCCATCATTATCAAGATTCATATTGCAAAACAAATATTTAATAGAGTACACATCAATAACTTTTAGATCTTCATCTTTATTTTCATAGGAACTAGAAGAACACGCTCTTATAAAGGCATCTTTCTTAGCACGCATCCTAGCGGTTCTTTCTTTGCACTCATCAATGGAAATTCTCATGGCTTTGAGAGACTCATTGACATCATGCTTAGGTGGAATAGATCTAAGTTTCAAAGAATCAACATCAAGAGTAATTCAATCAACGTTCCTAGCCAAACCATCAATCTTAAGCAATTTTTCTTCAATCAAAGCATTGAAATTCTTTTGTGAAGTAATAAATTCTTTAACATTAGATTCAAAATCAGAGGGATCTTATTATAATTTCCATCAGAATTGTTGTAGGAATTACCATAATTATTAGAGGGATTACTAGGATAAGGCCTAGGATTGAAATTTTCTCTATACGCGTTGTTACCAAAATTGTTCCTACCAAAAAAATTCACATCCATAGATTCATTATTATTTTCAATCAAAGTAGACAAGGGCATATCATTAGGATCAGAAGAAACACTCTTATTAGCAAATAATTTCATAAGTTCATCCATCTTTCCACTCAAAACATGTAACATCCCAAAATTCTAAATTTTGGAATGTTATAATAAATAGATAGATTTGTTTGATTGAGTGTGATTGAGTGAAATTCGAAACTTTTTGAAAGTTAAATGAGAGGGAATAAAAGGACTTTCCCAAACTTTCATTTTTGCCTTTATGCTCTCCGTGAATTCAAATACTTTTTCATCACGAAACCCTGGAGAGAAGATGACATGACTTCTTCCATTTAATTAAATGACAAGGGGTGTTGAAAATATTTGAATTTAATTTGAAAATATTTCCAATTCTAAAACTTTATGCAACTCCACGATTTTCACGAGAGAAGATAAAATGACTTCTTAAAATTATATGAAATATGAGTTGGGAGTTTCAAAGAAACTCAAATTTAAAATCCATTTGAAATTATTTTCAATATTGGGTTATTTGACTTTTATTCAAATTATTTTCCTCCAAAAATAAAATATATGGAAATTAGGGTAACATGATTCCCTACAACAGAAAATTGGAGAGAAATAAATTTGAAATCATTTTGGTATTTTTTAATATGATTTTAGTTGGATTTTAATAGACCAGTAGCACTGTTTGAATTATCAGAATTTATGTGTATTTTATTTAATGCAAGAAAAATTTTCACCGTGTAGAAAATCTTTTTCTGAAAATTTTGATATATTATATGCCTATATAATATTTTTCTTTAATTTGTTTTTTTTTGTCTGGAAAATGTTTAAAAAACGGTTTAGTTTTTTTTAATTAGATCTATTTAGAGAACGTTCTCTCTTTAAGAACTAGTTAGCGAACGTTCACTTTTTAGCTTTTTCTTTTTCTGTTATTTTTCGGCAAGGGACCTATTCATGATAATTTTCTTCACAGATTAGTCCCTGTACTTCAAACCCTCATAACTTTTTACTCATTAGTCCAAATCCAACGAAACCAACGCCCACGTCTTCGTTATGAACCCCTCTATCCACTAAAAAAACTCAAACATGTTTTGAAAAGTTTAAAATTTGGATTAGATCGGATTTGAATTCAAACTTCGTTTGATCATAACTTGAGTTTCGTAGCTCCGTTTGAGTTGATTCTTTTTGCAAATCGAAGCTCTTGACCTAAACATTCTAATAAGGCCAAATTCACGTAATTTTGGTACTGTTAGAAATTGTTCTATGTTGCAAGAGCTATTTGCTTGGTTTCGATGTTTTCCGAATTGTTTTCTTCGTTCTTTCCGATCTTTTGAGTGATTGCTTATGTGTGGTTACTATTGCTTGCTTACGATAGATTGACCGGAGTGTGACGAGTAGAGCTATCAAGAGTTTTGAGTGCGAATCATCTTCACCAACATTGCAGGCAAGTTCACACTTTGATCATATCCCTTTCATACCTAGTTTTTATGCATTAGTTTCACCCTCAAACATTGCATGAGTAGGATTGATAACCTGTGGGTATTGGGAAGTAGTTGATGAGGTAGGAACCTATTGCCCTACATTCAAACCTTGGGAGTTACTATTATGTTATGCTTATATTGCCATGCTATGCTCGTAGACGCGGATTGGGTTTGAGAGTATTTCATGACAGATGTGAGATTGTTAATTAATGGTTCAACTTAAGGTGGCAACTTTAATACACATCTGGGTGGATTGCTAGGGGCACCCTGGGGATATACCAGTGGACTTGCCCGGACACCTGGGGAAATACCAGTGTTGTCCTAGGAGATCCCGGGGATATACCGTGTGATCATCCTACGGTCCGCCACCCAGGCTCAAAGGGATCATACGATTATTCATGCTAGAAACTTCCGTGTGCAGCCACAAGCTATTATGGGCTCTAGCATAGTTGATTAAGTAGTGTGAACTCTTACAGTGGTAGACTAGCAGATGTAGGGGTTGTAGGTGGTACGGTCTACCCATCGTAAGGTGCAAACACTTCTGAAAGACTATGTCTCGGTCATCCGTTTCTCAAACACCATGTAGTGCGAGAAATCCAATGGAGGAGATCGAGTCTTGTGGGGAAAGTGCGCAAACCTCTGCAGAGTGTAATAAACTAATCATGGTTAGCCGTGTCCCCGGTTATGGACATCTGAGTATCTAGTACCTGGATTATCATGTGAATCTCAACATGTTACTCTAAATTAATTTTGTTGGGTTTTAATGATGATGCTTAATTGGGATTGAGAATGCTGTCAACCATTCTCAATGTTTAACAACCACCATGATAGTTAAATAAATTTTATTCCTTTGTAGTAGGGAAAAATTGGCTTTTCGCAAAAATCTTATAACCATAGAGCTTTTCCACCAGCCAAATATGCATGTAGTGATAGCCATTGTTCATCATTCTCTATGGTGTGAATTTGCTAGTACATTCAATGTACTGACCCTTTGTGGCTGCAACGTCTCATGTTGCAGGAATCTTACGACGAGTAAGTGATACGTTAGGGTTACGATTTCTACACTCAACTTTGCCGTTGGTGTTGATGGGAATCCACAACCTTGTTACTTCCGCTATTTGGATTGAGGTAATAGTATTTTACGTTACTTATACATGTGATTTACCTCTGTTATAAATCCTCGAGTACTGTGTGTGTCAGCATACCGATCTAGGGATGACACTTAAGCACAGAGACTTGATCCATTCGGGTCGGGTCGCTACAAAACATTAATTTCTTCTATCGCGTGCACCTTTTTATTAGTAAATCTTTCAGTATGCCATTGAGAATAATTAACCATAATATTATCTAGGAGTTTAGTAGCTTCTCCTAAAGTGATTTCCATAAAAGTGCCTCCCGCGGCCAAATCTAAAAGATTTCTAGAAGCAAAATTCAATCCGGCATAAAAAATTTGTATAATCATCCACAAATTTAAACCATGAGTAGGGCAATTACGTATCATTAGTTTCATTCTCTCCCAAGCTTGTGCAACATGTTCATGATCAAGTTGCTTAAAATTCATAATATTGTTTCTAAGAGAGATGATCCTAGCGGGAGGAAAATACTTAGAGATAAAAGCATCTTTGCACTTATTCCATGAATCAATACTATTTTTAGGCAAAGACGAAAACCAAGATTTAGCACGTTCTCTAAGCGAAAAAGGAAATAGCTTCAATTTAACAATATCATTATCCACATCTTTCTTATTTTGCATGTCACACAAACCAACGAAGCTATTTAGATGGGTAGCAGCATCTTCACTAGGAAGGCCGGAAAACGGATCTTTCATGACAAGATTCAGCACAGCAGTATTAATTTCACAAGATTCAGCATCGGTAAGAGGAGAAATCGGAGTGCTAATAAAATCATTGTTGTTGGTATTGGTGAAGTCACATAATTTAATATTATATTGAGCCATCGTGACAAGCAAGAAAACTAACACACAAGCAAACAAAAAGCAAGCGGGCGAAAAGAGGCAAATAGAGAAAGAGAGGGAGGATAGAGAGAGAGGGCGAATAAAACGGCAAGGGTGAAGTGGGGGAGAGGAAAACGAGAGGCAAATGGCAAATAATGTAATGCGGGAGATAAGGGTATGTGATGGGTACTTGGTATGTTGACTTTTGCGTAGACCTCCCCGGCAACGGCGCCAGAAATCCTTCTTGCTACCTCTTGAGCACTGCATTGGTTTTCCCCTAAGAGGAAGGGATGATGCAGTAAAGTAGCGTAAGTATTTCCCTCAGTTTTTGAGAACCAAGGTATCAATCTAGTAGGAGGCTACGCGCGAGTCCCTCGTACCTGCACAAAACAAATAAATCCTCGCAACTAACGTGAATAGGGGTTGTCAATCCCTACACGGCCACTTACGAGAGTGAGATCTGATAGATATGATAAGATAATATTTTTGGTATTTTTGTGATAAAGATGCAAAGTAAAATAAAGGCAAAGTAAAAAAGCAAAGGAAATAACTAAGTAGCAGGAGATCAATATGATAAAGATAGACCCTGGGGCCATAGGTTTCACTAGTGGCTTCTCTCGAGAGCATAAGTATTCTACGATGGGTGAACAAATTACTGTTGAGCAATTGACAGAATTGAGCATAGTTATGAGAATATCTAGGTATGATCATGTATATAGGCATCACGTCCGAGACAAGTAGACCGACTCCTGCCTGCATCTACTACTATTACTCCACTCATCAACCGCTATCCAGCATGCATCTAGAGTATTAAGTTAAAAACAGAGTAATGCCTTAAGCAAAATGACATGATGTAGAGGGATAGACTCATGCAATATGATGAAAACCCCATCTTGTTATCCTCGATGGCAACAATACAATACGTGCCTTGCTGCCCCTACTGTCACTGGGAAAGGACACCGCAAGATTGAACCCAAAGCTAAGCACTTCTCCCATTGCAAGAAAGATCAATCTAGTAGGCCAAACCAAACTGATAATTCGAAGAGACTTGCAAAGATAAACAATCATACATAAAAGAATTCAGAGAAGATTCAAATATTATTCATAGATAGACTTGATCGTAAACCCACAATTCATCGGTCTCAACAAACACACCGCAAAAACAAGATTACATCGAATAGTTCTCCACAAGAGAGGGGGAGAACATTGTATTGAGATCCAAAAAGAGAGAAGAAGCCATCTAGCTAATAACTATGGGCACGTAGGTCTGAGGTAAACTACTCACACTTCATCGGAGAGGCTATGGTGTTGATGTAGAAGCCCTCCGTGATCGATGCCCCCTCCGGCGGAGCTCCGGAATAGGCCCCAAGATGGGATCTCGTGGTTACAGAAAGTTGCGGCAGTGGAATTAGGTTTTTGGCTCTGTATCTGATCGTTTGGGGGTACGTAGGTATATATAGGAGGAAGGAGTTCGTCGGTGGAGCAACAGGGGGCCCACGAGGGTGGAGGGCGCGCCTGGGGGGTAGGCGCGCCCCCTACCTCGTGGCCTCCTCTCTTATGTCTTAACGTAGGGTCCAAGTCTCCAGGGTCTTGTTTGTTGAGAAAATCACGTTCCCGAAGGTTTCATTCCATTTGGACTCCGTTTGATATTCCTTTTCTTCGAAACCCTAAAACAGGCAAAAAACAGCTATTTTGGGTTGGGCCTCCGGTTAATAGGTTAGTCCCAAAAATAATATAAAAGTGGATAATAAAGCCCAATAATGTGCAAAACAGTAGATAATATAGCATGGAGCAATCAAAAATTATAGATATGTTGGAGACGTATCCGACGGCGTGACGACGGTGATGATGTTGCTACCGGAAAAGGGCTTCTCCTAAGCACCGCTACGATAATACCGAGGTGGATTATGGTGGAGGGGGGCACCGCACACGGCTAAAGATCAATGATCAAGTTGTGTGTCCATGGGGTGCCCCCTCCCCCGTATATAAAGGAGTGGAGGGGGGAGGGGGCCGGCCTCTCTAGGCACGCCCCAAGGGAGTCCTACTCCCACCGGGAGTAGGATTCCCCCCCTCCCCTTCCCTATGTTGGTTCTAGGAGAGAAGGAAGGAGGAGGAAGAAGGAAGGAAAGGGGGGCCCGGCCCCCTTCCCAATTCGGATTGGGCTTGGGGGGCGCGCCCCCACCTTTGCTTCTTTTTCCCTCTCTTCCACTAAGGCCCATATACCTCCCGGGGTGTTCCGGTAACCTCCCGGTGCTCCGGTATACTCCCGATTTCACTCGGAACCATTCCGATGTCCAAACATAGGCTTCCAATATATCGATCTTACGTCTCGACCATTTCGAGACTCCTCGTCATGTCCGTGAATAAATCTGGGACTCCGAACTACCTTGGGTACATCAAAACACATAAACTCGTAATACCGATCGTCACCGAACGTTAAGTGTGCGGACCCTACGGGTTAGAGATCTATGTAGACATGAGCGAGACTCACTTCCAGTCAAAAACCAATAGCAGAAGCTCGATGCTCATATTGGTTCCTACATATTCTACGAAGATCTTTATCAGTCAAACCGCATAACAACATGCGTTGATCCCTTTGTCATCGGTATGTTACTTGCCCGAGATTCGATCGTCGGTATCTCAATACCTAGTTCAATCTCATTACTGGCAAGTCTCTTTACTTGTTTTGTAATGCATCATCCCACAACTAACTCATTAGTCACAATGCTTGCAAGGCTTATAGTGATGTGCATTACCGAGAGGGCCCAGAGATATCTCTCCGATACTCGGAGTGAAAAATCCTAATCTCGATCTATGCCAACTCAACAAACACCATTGGAGACACCTGTAGATCACCTTTATAATCACCCAGTTATGTTGTGAAGTTTGGTAGCACACAGTGTTCCTCCGGTATTCGGGAGTTGCATGATCTCATAGTCATAGGAACATGTATAAGTTATGGAGAAAGCAATAGCAACAAACTAAACGATCATCGTGCTAAGCTAACAGATGGGTCAAGTCAATCACATCATTCTCTAATGATGTGATCCCGTTAATCAAATGATAACTCATATCTATGGTTAGGAAACATAACCATCATTGATTCAACGAGCTAGTCAAGTAGAGGCATACTAGTGACACTCTGTTTGTCTATGTATTCACACATGTATTAAGTTTCCGGTTAATACAATTCTAGCATGAATAATAAACATTTATCATGAAATAAGGAAATAAATAATAACTTTATTATTGCCTCTAGGGCATATTTCCTTCACACCCCCCCCCCCTCGTCCAGCACCGACCTAACGGTCGCTGAAATTCCGGCCTATGAATTAATGGCAAGAGGTGAGGCAAATCTTTAGTCCCATACCCTAGTGGCGGCGGTGCGAGATCACCTTATATAGTGTGTTCTTCCCACTACACTTAGTGATTGATACGAGAAGAGAAAGACAACACCACGCGCCCGCTCGCCTTGCCTCGCCTGACCTGGTAGGGCTCGGGCCTATTTGTGTCGTCATCGTAGTCTACTCCATACCCACTACACTTAGTGATTAATACGTGTCGGTGGGAAACGACACCTATGGGGTCACTGAGATCCCTTCTACGGTTGGCGGGTGCGGGGTTGTGCAAAGAGCGGGTCTGGCGGTCAGCACACAAATCGTTTACCCAGGTTCGGGCCGCGGAGACGCGTAAAACCCTAGTCCTGCTTTGATGTATATTTGGGTGTTCTTGTGTTCTTGAACTAGCTGCGGTGGCTCCCTAGTCCAAAAGATCAGAATCCCCCTCCAGTACGCCTCGCGCCTCCTTTTATAGACAAAAAGGGGTCACCACAGTGGCACACAGGAGGTGGAAAGGTGTATAGGGGCTGAGTCTATCTCCTGGCATCGTCGGACAAATGTATTTAATGCGCTGCCGACGTGCCCCTCTTGCTTTATTAGGGACGGCAAAGAATCTCGTCCTAGCTGTCGTTGCCTCGCCTGGCTCCGACGCGCGTCCAAGCTGGCGAGGCGTTGTAGTGCCATGTTGGCTGGCTGCTGGGCTGGCGCGGTGGTGGAGCCTTCACGAAGATCTGCATGCCACCACGCAGGTGCTTGCTGAGTTGGTGTAGAGGCCGCGCACTGCCATGCAGATGCCTACCCAACTGGTCGAGCTGGCAGCTGTATGGGAGCGCCGGTGCAGTCTTGGCAGACGCGGGCCTGGCTGCGGCCCCACAGGCGTCCTCGGCAAGGGTCTTGCCGAGGGCCTGGCAAGGGTCTCGCTGCGGCACCGCGGTCATCCACGGCAAGGATCTTGCCGGGGGTCTTGTGGATTTCCATGGCAAGGATCTCGCCAAGGATTGTCGTCTTCTGGTTCCCATCTGATCTTGTGTATCTATGATCTCTACAAAGATCTGCATGCCACCACGGAGGTTCCTCCCGAGCCTTGGTTCCAATATGGTTGATGGTGTTGGAACCCCTTGGGCTCAAGGGTTGCGCCCTCTGCTGGCTTCAGGCAAGTTGCCCCGGCAAGGATCTTGCTGAGGCTGCAGAAGCCACCCCGGCAAGGGTCTTGCCGGGGGAGTCCACCTCTCCCTCTTGCTCTCCTTGTGCCTCTGGTCTTGACGTTTGCTTTGGTCGTCTTGTGCTCTGGCTTCCCTCCTCTGCCCTGCTTAGTGTGGCCGTGGGCGCGGCTCTGACTGCCCGTGCACAAGTAAAGGGGTGCAAAAGAAGAGCCCCTACTTTTGTACACCGACAGGAGCCCCCTGGCCTGGGCCACACATAAGCGCGATGCGTTGTTGGGCTAGGCCCAGAACGGTGCGCGGGCAGGTGGGCGGATTTTTACCGCAGTAACTTCCCGTCCGCTGCGCTTCCCCACGACCCGCCTTGAACGCGCGACGTGGGGGGGGGCATGCGTGATGTGGGGATCATGTGTGGGGCGGTTTTCGCACGCATGAGTCACATCGTGGTAAAGAGGCGGCCCGCGCCTTCCCCGTAAAAAAGAACAACCGCGGGCGCGCTGCTCATTTACCCTATGTGCCTTCTCCAATCTCGGAACCGCCATCCCTTCCTTCTTCCTCCTCAAGCTCTTGCCCTCGCTCGCCGCCGCCGCATTTTCGCTGCCCTTCCCCCTTCACCTCTTGCAGCCTCCATGGCACCCAAAACCAGCAAGGGCAAAGGAGTGGCCAAGAACGCCGGGGGGACGGAGCCACCGGAGAGCGAGTCAGCGGCGCGGCGGACGCAGCTTGCCTACTTCCCCTTGATGGTCGACGCGGTCCACCTCCGGGACAACTTCAAGCCCCTGTGGGGGTGCAAGATGGGGGGAGAGACGACGGGGCATCCGTCCACGCGTGTCATCCCCGCCGATTGTGCCAAGGCCGCCCCGAATCGGTACCCATTCTTCGTCGATTACTTTTCCTGCGGCCTCTGTCCCCCTTTCTCCGATTTCTTCAACGACGTCATGCACATCTATGGCTTCCACCTCCTGGTTTTTACTCCAAATGTCGTGGTGTGCATGGCCCTTTTCGCCCATCTCTGTGAGGGCTTCGCCGGAGTACACCCCAACACGGCGCTTTTCCGTCATTACTTCTACCCTCAGATCCAGAGGGGAGGCGCCATTTCCGGTTGTGTCGCCTGGATCCCAAGGACCCTGCAGAAGGGGACGTATCCAAAGGGCACCCATAAGGAGAGGTGGGAGGAGTGGCGGAGCCGGTGGTGCTGGATTGAGGAGGAGGACCCTCAGGAGTTTTGTCAGGTTCGCCAGACGCCGCCGGTTCGCAGAGACGACTGGGGCGATGTCGAAGCCCAGGATGGGAAGCTCATGGTTGCCATCACCAGAATCCACCGCCTCATCATTGCCGGGCTCACCCTGGAGATGATTGGGGCGGATTTCATCCTCCGCCGCATCGCTCCTCTGCACAACAAGGGGAGGTCGGCCTGGCTTTTCAGCAACGCGGCTGACATCATGCGGCTCCGCCCCGGCCTGAACCACAACTTCACGGTGATGGGGCACGCCTACTACTGTCAGCGGCTCTTCCAGCTCGGCGTGAACCGTGACGGCAGGGCCGAGAGGACCTGCAAGGTCGCCAAGGGGCCCCTATTCGGGTTGCCGGCGGGGGCGGTCCTGCTGAGCAACAACTCCTGCCAAACCGACATCATCGCCATGATGCCGGACTACAATGCGCACGGCCTTGACCCGAATTGGGTTGAGCCGGAGGCGGGCCAGGTGCAGGAGTTCGTCGACACCCTGTCAGAGAAGTACGTCCGTGAAGAGCCCCTGCTCATCCAGGACACCACCCAAGCGGAGCTGGACTACATCGCCGCCAGGGAGGCGCAGGCGGCACTCACCAAGGAGGCCGGCAGCGCTGGCAGCGTGGAGGACGAGGCCGCAGCGGCCGTGGAGGAGAAGGAGCTCGCCCAGTGGGCGGAATCTGCTGGGGAGGCCAGCAACGCCGGCACCGGGGCCCCTCTCATTGAAGATGAGGCCAATGAATCGTCCGGGGAGGAGGTCGAGGCTGTCGCCCCCCCCCCCCAGCCACGGGGAGAGGGCGTGTCCTACGGTGGGCCATCTCAGGTGAGCCGATCTGGCCCCGCAGGACCGCACAACCGCAACAACCTCCAGAGGTGCCATGCGTCAGACGAGGGCCGCAGCGGCGGGGAAGGCGGTCAAGGTTGCAGTGGTGAAGAAGAAAGCAGCTGCCCCTTCTCCGTCCAAGCGTCCCCAAACGCCACCTGCTTCCCCTCCTCCCGAAGGTAACGACACGGAGGTCTTCTTCGACCTCGGGTATCTTAGCCCGAGGAGGAAGAGGAAGGCCGCGGAAGAAGAGGCGGAGGATGAGTAAGTGTCTCGTCTTTCGTCATCTCCGTCCCCTCGGACCGTGCCACTTTTCTTGACTTGTCTTCATCTTCGCAGGGATAGGGAGACGCTGGCCCAGAGGGTGGCGAAGAGGTCCAAGGCCTCGGTGGGCGGCCAGCCCCCGGCGGGCACCTCGAGTACGCCGCTGGTGGTGGTGGAGAGCAGCCCCCGGCGCAGCCCTCAGCGTGCGTTCATCACTCGCTCCCCATCGATGTGTGCTGGGGCACGATTTCTTGGTGCTGACCTTGTCATGGTTGCAGGAGGAGAACGGCAGCATGAGGAGCCACTGAGGGCCAACCTCAACACGCCGCCCCCATCGACCACGCCGCCCCGAGGGGTGTCCCCGGCAAGGGCGCCAAGCACCGAGCCCATGCGCACGGAGGAGGAGGAGGCGAACCCGGGCGCCCGCGGCTCCATCCCGGCACCTAATGTTGGTGGGGAGGGGGCCACTTCATCCCAGCTCGGCACAGGTGAGTCGTTTGCCTCCCGTTCCCGCTCGTTTTTCTTCTTTCAAATTTTGATCTTGACTTCGCCTCATCCTCCTTATCGGTACCCAGATCCTTCCTCGGTGGACCGGGAGGACGTGGACACCATCATCGGAGAGGTCACCAGAGAGGCCGCGGCCGAGGCTGGCGAGATCGCCGCTGAGGAGGCGGCCAAGGACGTTGCTGAGGACGCCGCTGAGGGGCCTGCTGGGGAGGCTGGCGAGGCCGCTGCCGAGGAGGCCGACAAGGGGCCTGTCGGGGAGGCCAGCAAGGCCGCTGTCGAGGAGGAGGTGGTCGACGACCAGCCTTCCTACTCCGCCGCTTCTGGCTCGGGCAATTATCTGAAGGTGGGCGACGACCTGTTCGTCCACCTCCCATGGACGGTGAGCACCAGGGCGCTCGCCGAGGGGGGTTGTTCGACGATGAGGTGCTTGCCGCCGCCGGCCTTGAGGTCATTGACGAACCGAGCGTCGGTGGCGGCGGTTCCCAGGAGGAGCGGCTCCTCCAGAGCATGAGCGCCAACTTCCACAAGCTTTAGGCGCTTCACCGTGCCCTCCTGGACAAGGCCAAGTCCAGGATGGCAGCGGTGGACAAGGCGGAGGTGGACCTCCAAGGTCGCGGCGCCGAGACGGAGGCTTGGTTCTGCCAGGCCAGTGAGGAGCTGAAGAGCGCCCAGGATCAGCTGGCCGAGTGCAAGCTGGAGCTTACCATGAAGCAGGCTGATGTCGAGAAGGCCCGGGAGGCGGCAAGTCAACAGGCCGCCAAGGAGGAGGACGCTAGGCGTCAGCACCAGGCCGAGCTGAACTCTCGGGAGGAGGACCTTGCCGCTCGCGAGGAGAAACTCACCGCGACACTCCACGGCAAGGACGAGGAGGTCCAGGAGCTTGTTGTGCAGCGGACCCAGGAGCTGGAGCGGAGGCACGAGGAGGCCCTCAATGCTCAGGCCCAGGTCCACGCCGGCAAGGTGAACAAGCTGGAGGTGGAGCGGGACGGGCTGACGAAGCAGATCCAGGAGCTGACGGGGAGAGGGACGCGGCCATGGGCGCCTTGGCTGATGCGCAGGTCGCAGTCCTCGACAAGGTCGAGCTTCTCTCCACGGCCAACGAGTCCATCAAGGACCTGAAGCTGAAGATGGAGGGTCTTGAGGGGGCGCTCTCCGAGGTCAGGGCCCGGGAGGAGACCTCGACCAAGAATCTGGAGAACGAGAGGTAGCTGTGGAAGAACAGTGCCGCCAGCCATGCGGAATTTGTGGCGGGCGAGAAGCTCTGGGTCAGCCGCCTCGCCGACGTCGCCGACAGGATCACCACGCAGCTGGCTACCATGGGGATGTCTAACGTGAGGTACGTCCTAGAGCCAAACGTGAGTCCTAATGCCAGGCTGACCCTATTCTTCGAGGGTGTTCTCGGGGCCCTGGAGCGGCTCCACTCCAACAGGGCGGCCTCTCTGGCCGAAGAGGCCCGGAGGCTTTGCCGGGGTGCCATGACCAAGGTCCTCACCAAGATGGCGTACTGAAACCCTGACCTTGACTTTGAAGCTTTGCTGGATAGCTTGCCGGACGACATGGACCCCGCGCCTCTCGAGGAGCGCATCGAGCCCGTCATCAGCCGCATCGATGGAGTTCGGAGGGTACAAGGCCAGCGTCGGGACTAGGCACCCCGTTTATTATCGCCGCTACAGGTTCATGACCAAGAAAATTTTTATCTTTAGTTAGAACCGCAGCAACAAATGATGTAATATAACCCTGTAGTACTTTTGAAACGATGCATGTTATTTTCCCGTTTGATCTCCCTTTGTATGTCGACCCTACGTTAATCGGGTAGGTTTGCCGGTGCAGAAACCTAGGCGGCGCCTTGAGGACGGATCCGCAATTGCCTGCCGGGTATGCTTGCTGCCCGGCAAACCACCTCACTGCTCTTGACGCGGCCGCTCGAGCCGTCGAGCGGACTCGAGACAGAGCGAGAGCGTTGCCAATCGCAGAAGGTCACCCTGCCGTTCTCGACGCAGCCGCTCGAACTGTTGAACGGACTCAAAACAGAACGAGGGTGTTGCCAATAGTGGTAGGGCCCCATTGTGTGCAGGTTTTCCATACACAGGGCAAGATCGTCGAGGACGATAACCTTATATATAAAAAGGAATTACTCAAAGTTTTGCATGACTTAGCTTTTCTGCCGCTGCGTGAGCGTTCGTCGCGTCCACCGAGGACGCCATTTGTTCGGTCGTCTTCTTGCTTGAAGTGACGACCACGATGAAGCCGTTGCTTCAACCAGACCGGATTTTCACAACTGCACACCCCCTACCTGGCGCGCCAGAGATGTCGATGGGAAACGACACCTATGGGGTCACTAGGATCCCTTCTATGGTTGGCGGGTGCGGGGTTGTGCAAAGAGCGGGTCTAGCGGTCAGCACACAAATCGTTTACCCAGGTTCAGGCCACGGAGACGCGTAAAAGCCTAGTCCTGCTTTGATGTATATTTGGGTGTTCTTGTGTTCTTGAACTAGCTGAGGTGGCTCCCTAGTCCAAAAGATCCGAATCCCCCTCCAGTACGCCTCGGGCCTCCTTTTATAGACAAAAAGGGATCGCCACAATGGCACACAGGAGGTGGAAAGTTGTACAGGGGCTGAGTCTATCTCTTGGCATCATCAGAAAAATGCATTTAATGCGCTACCGACGTGCCCCTCTTACTTTATTGGGGATGGCAAAGAAGCTCGTCCCAGCTGTCGTCGCCTCGCCTGGCTCTGACGCGCGTCCAAGCTGACGAGGCATTGTAGCGCCACGTTGGCTGGCTGCTGGGCTAGCGTGGTGGTGGAGCCTTCACGAAGATCTGCATGCCACCACGCAGGTGCTTGCTGAGTTGGTGTAGAGGCCGCGCGCTGCCACGCAGATGCCTGCCCAGCTGGTCGAGCTGGCAGCTGTATGGGAGCGGCGGTGGAGTCTTGGCAGACGCGGGCCTGGCTGCGGCCCCACAGGCGTCCTCGACAAGGGTCTTGCCGAGGGCCCGGCAAGGGTCTCGCTGCGGCACCACGGTCGTCCCCGGCAAGGATCTTGCCGGGGGTCTCGTGGATTTCCCTGGCAAGGATCTTGCCAAGGATCGTCGTCTTCTGATTCTCATCTGATCTTGTGTATCTATGATCTCTACAAAGATCTGCATGCCACCACGGAGGTGCCTCCCGAGCCTTGGTTCCAATATGGTTGATGGTGTTGGAATCCCTTGGGCTCAAGGGTGGAGCGCTCTGCTGGCTTCAG
This sequence comes from Triticum urartu, assembly GCF_003073215.2. Classification (NCBI taxonomy): domain Eukaryota; kingdom Viridiplantae; phylum Streptophyta; class Magnoliopsida; order Poales; family Poaceae; genus Triticum; species Triticum urartu. The sequence goes on along the minus strand of NC_053023.1, from coordinate 394,203,873 downwards.
GCAAGTTGCCCCGGCAAGGATCTTGCCGAGGCTGTGGAAGCCACCCCGGCAAGGGTCCTGCCGGGGGAGTCCACCTCGCCGTCTTGCTCTCCTTGCGCCTCTGGTCTTGGCGTTGCTTTGGTCGTCTTGTGCTCCGGCTTCCCTCCTCTGCCCTGCTTAGTGTGGCCGTGGGCGCGGCTCTGACTGCCCGTGCACAAGTAAAGGGGTGCAAAAGGAGAGCCCCTACTTTTGTACACCGACAATACGAGAAGAGAAAGACAACACCACGCGCGCCTGCTCGCCCTGCCTCGCCTGACCTGGCAGGACTCGGGCCTATTTGTGCCGCCATCGTAGTCTACTCCATCCTGAACGATGGTGCGCACCGACGAGTGGGGGAGCAGGTCTCCGGAACCTCTTGCTCTTATAATCCCGCATCGGGAGAGGGCATATTAGGTTTTTAGGAAGGGTTCTGTGCGACTGGTCACATTGTTCATAACAGGTCGTCTACCTCCAAAGTTAGGCGCTGCTGCACGTCGTCGTCACCAATGTCTACTTCGACCGGTCTTCGCCAACGTCGTCCTCGATAACACCGCCTCTGCAACAGCCTGTGCTACTTCATCTACAATCAACCAGTACGTGTGTTGTGATCTTAATATTTTTTATTATGGCTACTTGTTGCATGTGCAATGCTCCTATTTATGATGTTTTGTTCATCTTATATGCTACGGCTACATCCTAATAATTATTTCAATCATGATTTATATTCTCCAAAAAATTGAAGGGTATTTATATTCTCAAATTATTCATGGAATTTCATAATTGTCCAACACAGCCTTCTGGGTGGACGCATGGAACCTGGCGGGCCGCTCGTGATGAGCTGACCCTCTCTGAAAACGGAGCCCCCCCCCCCTCTTTGTAGCTCAGTTTCATTTATGAAATAATGGTGTCCTGAATAGTGCTTCCTCAGTTTCTTTTTAGTCTGCGTATAATGACCCGGCCCTCTCTAGAACTGGAGGGCCCCCCCCCTCCCCCCCCTCTCTGTAGCTCAGCTTCATTTAGAAATAATGGTGTCCTGAATAGTTCTCCCTCGCGTTTCTTTTTAGCCTGCGTATAATGACCTGCCCCTCTCTGGAAATGGAGACCCCCCCCCCCCTCCCTCTTTGTAGCTTGGTTTCATTTCTGAAATAATGGTGTCCTGAATAGTACCTTCGTTCGCTTCTTAAGCGTGGAAGTGCATTCTTTGAGTAAATTGCAAAAAAAACATGATAATTGCGTCGAAGTTATCAGTGCTTCAGGAAAAAGACCACCAGAAAACATGCATTTTGGTGGACGTTTGTTGACTTTTGCATAATTTGGTTGTTTTTTGCAATTTACTCTCTTTTTTGAATGCCATTGGTTGTCGAGTACTGAAAACTCTGAAGAAAATATTTGAACAAGCATCTCGGCACCGAGGTAACATAGAGGATTCAGTCTCGTGTCCTAGCTTTTTCTGCATCTTGAACTTGCGTGTTTATGTTGCAAGTGTTTGACCTTCTGCTTATCTGGGTTAGTGTTCAGGCCACTCGGAAGTGGAATATAACATGTATTCACCGTCTTTTGAAAACAAGGCTTGCTTTGCCTGAGAAGTCCCAATGACAAACCACATCAGATTACATTACATTTCAGAAACAAGAGCACTGACCAGCATTCACAGGGCATGCGGTCTTGTCCACAGGCCAAGCACAAGGAGATGAAATACCGACGTCACCAAAGAATAGTACTACTAGTACATGAGTTTTTAGCTAGAGCAGCAGTACATATTTCCAAGAAATCATAACAATTATAACCTTCATTTCAGCTATATATATATAGTAGTAGTAGCAGCAGCAGTAGTATTGAGGAGGCCTTTGTTGTTCCTCAGTGTGGAAGGCCGGCAGCTCTGCCGCAGAGTATGGCGTTGGTGGGGATGCTGTACTCGTTGGAGAAGCTCTGCTCCGCCGTCCAGACCCTCAGGTACAGCTGCTGGCCGAGGTACTGCCGGTCCCAGTTGGCCGACCTCAGGTTCCACATCCCTTGGTTGTCCAGCGACACCAAGATCGCCGACCATCCGTTCGGATACACCTGATGGATGAAGCAAATTGCAAATGTTCAGAGTTCTTCTTGAATAGCCAAGAATTTCATGGAATCGATTATGCCTGCTGGAATTGGAATATATCATACCTGAACAGTATGCCTCGCTTGCGCGTCGACCAGGTTGTAGTTCAGCCGCTCATTCTCCGTCCACTGCCCATTATCGCCGTACCTGAATCAAGTGAGAAGATCAGAAATGAGTTGATGTGCATAATGTAATCTGAATTGGTTCAAGTTTCAGATGGTATTTAAGCCGCTGTAGCTTACCCGACGACCCAGAAATCATATCCGTCAAGATGCCAGGACTGCATCTCGTTCTCGGTGTTCTGGAACACCACCTCCACGAACTCGTGCAGGTTGAGCCTCACCACCGGCGTCCCGGGCCGTGGTGCCCCGCCGTCGGGCCGCTCCGGGACACTGTCCCATTCGATCACGTTTGCGATGTTGTAGTTGTCCAGGAGCTTCAGAGGCGTGTCCGGGACGACGAACGAGACGCCGTTCACGGCGTACCGTCTCTGCCCAGCGACGACGGCAGCTGAGCTGGCCAAGACCAGCGTCCTCGACGTCTGGATGGTGCCGTAGTGGAACGACCCCTGCGGGTTGGGCCGCGCGGCGCTGGCCGTCAGGTTCCACCGGAACGACCTTGCCTGGTTCATCGACCACTCGCTCTCCTGCTCCGGCGGCCCTGCCGGGAGCGGGTCAGGCGCCATGGAGGTGGCGCTGCTGTAATGCAGCGTCCCGACCGCCGTCAGCGGGCTGATGTCGGCCGGGTTGAACCGCGTCGACGCCACCATGGCGTAGTCCATGGGCGGCTGGTCGAGGGTGACAAGGAACGCCACGGACTGGCCGACGTGCACGTCCAGGGAGTCGTAGACGTTCTGCACCGGGTGCGTGCCTTCCACCTCCGCCAGCTTCAGAGAATGGCCCTGGACCCGGAAGTTGATGGACGTCTTCATCCCGACATTGGACACTCTCAACAGATAGGTCCTCCCTGAACAACAAAACCAAGACTGTTACAAAAGAATTTTCATTTTCATTACCGGCCGGTTTCAGAAGAGAGATTATGAGAATGCTGCCTACCTTGGTCGCCCACCAAGGTGGCTGAGGGCATGCCGTTGATGAGCAGCGCGTCCGGGAACGGGAGCGGCGCGCCGGAGTCGAGTGTCTGGCGGAGCTGGTCGTGTCCGGCGAGGTACCAGTCACCGACGAGGAGTGTGAAGTCACCGGCGGGGGGCGGGTAGGGGACGGGGATAGCGGGCCGCTGGTAGACGTTGAGGGCGCCGAACCCTCCGGCGGCGCGGTGCAGCGCGACGGAGGGGAAGTAGGTGAAGGTGCCGATCTGGTCCTTGGCCTGGAACTTGTAGGTGTAGTTGGCGCCGGGCGGGATGGGGCAGTTGGTGCCCGCCACGCCGTCCTGCCATGAGTTCTTCCGCTGCTTGATCCCGTTCCTGCATTTTGCATTCGCGTTTGCAAGTAGAGACTAGAGAGTGAGCAAGAGAGAGAGAGAGGAGGAAGAAGAGGGTGGCTGCGGCAGCGAGTAATTGAATATACGGACGGACCATGTGATGAGGAACGGCTCGTCGAGGTTGTTGACGACGTTGACGATGAGGTTGTCGTTGGTGACGCAGTCGATGCGAGGGCCCGGGAACTGCCCGTTGATGAGGATGCCCTTGAACAACGATTACTGGTCAGTCAGTCAGTCAGTCCAAAATTTGTTTTCCTCACCGATATCAGTATGGACTATTTATAACAGGAAATTTTACTGTATCAGTAGTAGTAAATTGCAAGTAAAAAAAGTGAAGAAATTTGGGTCGAAACTGGCATGAACCAACATTTTGGCGAATTTGGGCATGAAAAATTCGGGAAGCACCCAGAAACGGCAGAGTGAGGAATTCGGGTACCCCCAGCCCCAATCTATGTAGCAAAATGCAGGGAGGTGACCACCCACATTGGTAGTAGCGAGCGTACCTGCTGGATGGCGCCGAGCGGGTTGATGGGGCCATACGTCACAATCCAGGTGAAGTAGCGGTAAGGGTCATCAGCGCCGGCGAGCCTCGCCGCCATCGCCGCCAGGAGCACCCACCTCGCCAATGCCAGAGAAGCCATCCTTGGCATGGACGGCGGCCCGGGAAGAACCTCTAGATCTGGAACGAGTGAGTGGAGTCGCAGAAAGGGAAAGAGAAAGAGATGGCTCTTGTAGCTGGAGCTGCTAGCTTTCGCCGTTCGCAGCAGTGCTCGTGCTTTGCATTAAGAAAACGGAATTGGAATAGAAGGGAAAGTGAAAGGAGCTAGCAGGTATACGCGCATATGGGATGGGATGCAAGTTGCCGGGGAAAGGAAGGGGTATAAATGGAGGAGGACGGCGGGAGTAAAGCGAGCTGGGAATGCGGGATCGCCGCGTTGAGCTGCGGCGGCAGGCAGGCAGGCGAGGAAGAAGACAGCTTGGCCCGAGCTGTCCCCCTCCTCTGCTCTTTTCAGTCCACGGTACGCTCTCGGCTGCTCACTCACTCCGGTCCGGTGTGAACGCAGCTGTGCTGTCCTGGCTCGCCCGTCTGCTAATTTCCTACCTTAATCGTGGATGTGCGGTAGTATATATATACCGTGTACTCGCTGCTGCTGATATAACTGCCGGTAAATGCCGAATTCGAGTGCAAACCTTTCATTTTTCTTTCCTTTCTGTGGGGTGGGTGGAGTGGTCGGTCCTAGCCCTAGGAACATGCACTGCATGCATGCTACGGCTAATTCCGGCTTTATAGACACTTTCGGATTCAAATTCACAGGATATATTACTATATACTTCAACTGCCCGCCGGTTCAAAGTACAAGTAGTCAGTGGTGGAATTGTATATTTGCACAAGGCCAAGGTGCTACCAGGTTATGGATGGCAACCACTCAGACCCTCCATTTTTTTAGAAAAAAAATCCAATACGTTCGTATTCAATTATGACAGTACAACGAATGCAAGAAATAATAAAATTACATCCAGATTCGTAGACCATCTAGCGATGACTATAAACATTGAAGTAAGGCGAAGGCACACCGCCGTCATCGTCCCTCCCTTGCCAGAGCTGGGCAAAACTTGTTCTAGTAAAATTTGTTCTTTTCATAACTCGTAAATCTCATGTGTTTGAACTAAGAATTTCACATGGCAATAGAACAACACCCTCTTAACATCTCATATACTTCTCTTTGATATTTTGAAACTTTCAAACATGGTTTTCACAAAAGTTTCCTTTCAAACTAGGTTTCCATGTAATATTCTCACGAGCCCCTGCATCATTCCTAGGGGCTTGGAGCAAACCACTTCTTGGACTTACTAATCCTCTCATTGGTGAGGCAATGGCGATACGAGAGGGGGTCATCGTTGCAGACCGTCGTGGCTTCGACGAGATAGTGTTGGAAACGGGCTGCGTGGAAGTGGTTAACCTCTTGAACACTAGCCGTGATTCCTGTTTAGTTGTGGCACCCATTTCGCAAATTGGAGGTAATAGTTTTGATTTTTCCTTGTAATTCAACAAGTATCTAGATCAGCAAACGGTCATGCACATATGTGTGCCAGCATGCTGGTTAGTTGGATAGGATCGAGAGCTGGATCGATGGACCTCCTGGTTTTCTGATAAGTAGCCTGCTAGCTGACTGCTCGGTGGACGGCTTTGTTGAATAGAGTTTCCAAAATTCGCCACAAAAAACAACACTAATGGAGTAGTTTTTACGTTTATCCCGTGGAAAGTGTTGTGTGTCTCCATCACTATTGGTCTCCTTAATATCTTCATTACAATGTTTCCCAAAAGAACCTAATGATTCCATTAACTGGAAATCATCCCATTTTTCTTAGTTTTACTTTGTCATCGATTTTCTTTTCCTTCTTAGTAGGGGAAAATTGTAAATGACGCTAAATGCTAGTAGTCCGCATATAAGATTTGTTTGGAGTCAAACTACGCAAAGTTTGATCAATTTTGTATTAAAAAATATTAACATCTACAGTATTAAAGTTGTATAGTATGAAATTTAATTTCAGGATGCACCTAATAATATTATTTCCGTATGTGAATGTTAATATTTTTTCTATAATGTAGGTCAGACTTTATATAGTTTGATTCCAGACAAATTATATGTGCAGACTAGAAAAATATGAAAGGGGACTAGATATCTATGTGTACATTAGCATGAGCTGAACAACTTCTCTGGAAGACGCTTCTTCTCTGCAACAAGGAAGAAAGCTTAGCTTGGAAGAAAACCAAACCAAAAGAGTATCCACACAAGGCAGCGGCAGTAAAGAGAAAAGGGAACCATCCAGCGTGCATACCGACTCTTATGATGGCTTTAATACTACTCTACATACGCAAATCATTCAGATTTTTCTTTCCTTTTGGTATAAATAACGCACACGAGCTTTCTCCTAAACAAACTAGCCAAATTATACGGTACGAGTCTAAAGTCTAAGCTTTACTGCAAGAATGACGGGCAAACATTCGTTCTGAAAGAATACTACGTACAACCATACTCTCTTGTATAAACAATCAATCGTCGTAGTAGCATGTTGTTTTGTCCACGTCACACAGCCCAAAGAATGTTCGTCCGTCGGCGAGAGGAGCGTCGACGACAGACTCGCCAACTGGTAGTAGCAATGTAGAATAGCAACGTTGCATATTTTGAAAATGTCACTCGACGACCCTCTAAGATGGCAAAATATATGTAACGCGACATATTTTGACCACTAAATATGTGTAATCTAGTTCCAACTAATATAACTGAGCTTAAATATGTGTAATCTAGTTCCAACTAAATATGTCTAAAAAAACTTATATTTAGAAACGGAGGAAGTAATATGCATGGTAAGTTGCTTTTACTATACGCACTTCAAAATTACATTTGGCACATATCGGCTGAAATATATTGTTCTTTCACATCTTGTTGTGGCTCTTCTATTGAATCACTTCTCTTCTTTGAGGAACAGTAGCACGTTGTAAACACTCTTTAGATGACGCCATGGCCTATAAGTAAAAACGCACACTTATAAAGTGAAGAAAGCAATAAAATATTATTATTTAATAACGACAACTCACAAGAACAAACTCGCCATATTAGGTATGTCCTTGAACTATTTTGTCACAACTTTATTTCATTTCTAACTACCATTTTGCAAGCCGAAGACAAACAGGCGTCCGGACCACTGCCACGTCCACTTCTAACTGCCTTGCCTCATAATTAACCCCTCCTTTGCCCACGTGCTCTTCCCGCCGAAACAGTCAGCATCGCTTCAAAGCGTCAGTGCCGCACTCATGCCCGGCCAGAGCGACGCGACCTCTCATTGTTGTCGGCATTGAAGCGGCGCGCCGGCCGAGCGCCACCCACGCCGCTTCCCGGTGCACGTGATATGTCTCCGCATTCAAACGACGCCGATTCGTCCGCCTTCCTACATTAAATGTCGCGGTTCTCGAGGAACCTACTCCTACGTCACCCATGCGTCTGCCGCCCACCATTAACCACACCGCAGCGGCTCATTGCCATCCGTCCGCTATATAAACCCCAACCCCGGTCATAGCCACATTCATCCTCCTTCGATGCCTTTCTCTTCTCTGCACCATGCCTGCCATGGCCTCCTCGTGCTCCAAAGCTCTCTGGGACACCCTCTGCTCATAGAAGAAGAAGGAGATGGCCTCCATTCCTATCGACTGTGTAGGATCGAAAGTATGTCTAGAGGGGGGGGGTGATTAGACTACTTGACCAAATAAAAACTTAACCTTTTCCCAATTGTAGTTCTTGGCAGATTTTAGCTATTGTAGGACAAGTCAAGCAATCATCACACAATTCAAGTAAGCATGCAAAGAGTATATTGGCAGCGGAAAGTAAAGCATGCAACTTGCAAGAATGTAAAGGGAAGGGTTTGGAGAATTCAAACGCAATTGGAGACACGGATGTTTTTCCCGTGGTTCGGATAGGTGGTGCTATCCTACATCCACGTTGATGGAGACTTCAACCCACGAAGGGTAACGGTTGCGCGAGTCCACGGAGGGCTCCACCCACAAAGGGTAACGGTTGCGCGAGTCCACGGAGGGCTCCACCCACAAAGGGTAAGGGTTGCGCGAGTCCACGGAGGGCTCCACCCATGAAGGGTCCACGAAAAAGCAACCACCCACGAAGGGTCCACGAAGAAGCAACCACCCACGAAGGGTCCACGAAGAAGCAACCTTGTCTATCCCACCATGGCCATCGCCCACGAAGGACTTGCCTCACTAGCGGTAGATCTTCACGAAGTAGGCGATCTCCTTGCCCTTACAAACTCCTTGGTTCAACTCCACAATCTTGTCGGAGGCTCCCAAGTAACACCTAGCCAATCTAGGAGACACCACTCTCCAAGAAGTAACAAATGGTGTGTAGGTAATGAACTCCTTGCTCTTGTGCTTCAAATGATAGTCTCCCCAACACTCAACTCTCTCTCATAGGATTTGGATCTGGTGGAAAGAAGATTTGAGTGGAAAGCAACTTGGGGAAGGCTAGAGATCAAGATTCATATGGTAGAAATGGAATATCTTGGTCTCAACACATGAGTAGGTGGTTCTCTCTCAGAACATATGAGTTGGAATTGTGTATGTGTTCTGATGGCTCTCTCCACGAATGAAGAGGAGGTGGAGGGGTATATATAGCCTCCACACAAAATCCAACCGTTACACACAGTTTTCCAATCTCGGTGGGACCGAATCAACAAACTCGGTCGGACCGAAAAGGTAAACCTAGTGACCGTTAGAGATTTTCGGTGGGACTGACATGCAACTCGGTAGGACCGATATGGTTAGGGTTTGGGCATAACGTAATCTCGGTGAGACCGATTACACAAACTCGGTGGGACCGATTTTGGTAATAATCTAACCAGAGAGTTGGTCAGGCAAACTCGGTGGGACCGATTTGCTCTTTCGGTGAGACCGAAAAGTTACAAAAAGGAAACACTGAATTTACATTGCAATCTCGGTGGGACCGATCCGCTCTTTCGGTGAGACCGAAAAGTTACGAAAGGGAAACAGAGAGTTTGCAATCCCATCTCGATGAGACCGAGATCCCTATCGGTAGAACCGAATTGCTAGGGTTTGGCAGTGGCTTATGACAAGTGAAACTCGGTGGCGCCGGATAGAAAGAATCGGTAGGACCGAGTTTGGCTTATGGTTTAGGTCATATGTGGATATGGGAAAGTAGTTGAGGGTTTTGAAGCATATGACTAAGCATATGAAGCAAGAGGCTCATTAAGCAACACCTCATCCCTCCTTAATAGTATTGGCTTTTCCTAAAGACTCAATGTGATCTTGGATCACTAAAATATAAAATGAAGAGTCTTGAGCTTTTGAGCTTGAGCCAATCCTTTGTCCTTAGTATTTTGAGGGTTCCACTTTCACATCCATGCCATGCCAATCATTGAGCTTTCCTGAAATAGTCATCTTGGAATAGTATTAGCTCAATGAGCTATATGTTGTTATGAATTACCAAAACCACCTAGGGATAGTTGCACTTTCAGACTGGCAGGCCGACCAGCAGACGGAAGCTAACGACGCCCCAATGGATGACGGACATGTTGCGGGAGGAGGAGGAGGAGGCCAAGTTGCAATAGGTGCAAGCCAACCAGCACTATAACCTCTGCCTCCTCGAGGAGCACCAGCACGCGAAGGAGCAACTCGCCGTCGTCACGACCATCGTGTTGGATGTGGACGTGGCGGAGCAGGAGGCACTGGTTGACTCCTACCGGTCCACCTGTGAGATCCGCCGCGACCGTTGGTTGTACCGCCTCCATTATGTTGAATTGGCAGCCAACTACAGAGAGTTCGATGAGGCGGCAGATGAGGTTTGGGGCAAGAGCGATAACGAGGAGGACATCGCCAGCTCTAGGACGAAGCCGGCACATCCGCGGGCGCCGACGGCAGCGAGGAAGAGTAGTGCATGGTAGGTCGCCGCCGCTCGGCTTCCAAGAAGTCCACCGCTCTTCCCCTCCTATTGAAACCAATCTTGGTGGGCTGAACATCGTTGGCCGATTAGACATTTGGCAGCGACGTGGAGCCGAACAAATTCACTTCCCGGGGCTCCAGACGCGAAGGTACAGAGGTGGAGCTGGAGAGCGCCAAGGCGAAACTGGAGAAGGCGAAGGCAATAACCCAAGATTTCAGTTCTCGAGGCTCATGGCAAGACATGGGGAACAAGCGTCCGCGATCTTAGATATAGCGTAGGGTTTAGTCCGGTTTATATGAAAAAATGTAATAAATTCCATTTGGTTTATATGAAAAATGTTCGAAATGTAATGAATTTCGTTCGGCTTAAATGAAATCCATCGTGTTTGCATGAATCTTGTCAGGTTAGGTCAAGCGGTAGTTGAAATGTATGCAAACATGGTTGTATGGCCGGTTCCTACATCGATGTCCGTGGACGGATGCCGAAGAAATTTGCGGGTCAGCGTTAGAGATGCCTAAGAGCATCTACAACCGGACGCCTGAAACCCTCCTGAAACGTCCGGGTGGGCCGCCCGATCACTGACCGGTCATGTTTTTTCGACCTAGACGGATGCCTCAAACGGGCCTCAAACGTCCAGGCTGACCGGCACCCCTCATATCCAACCTAAATATGCGGCGGATATGGGGACGCCCAGGCACGCCCGCCATATCGGACTGACGAAGGGGTCCCAACCAGAAACGCCTTGAAACCCGACGATCCGAAACTCGTCTCCTCCGTCAGACCGTTGGCGCCGCGTGGCGCAACTCCGGCGGGCCGCGTAGTACCTCGCCCGACTATTTAAGTCGACCAGCGGCACCGAAACCCTACCATCCATCCACATTTTTCTCCTCCTGTCCGCGACCACCACTTTCCACTCCACCCATCTGTCTAGTAGACATGCTCCCACGTCGTCGGGTGAGGAGCGAGCCCTTTCTGACGCCGGAGTGCTGGGTCGAGCTCCTTGAGCAGATCCGGGCTAGACGCGAAGCCCGGGTCGCCGCGGGGCTACCTCCAGATGCAATGGATCTGGAGAAGGAGAAGGAGGACGAAGATGTGGGAGACACTGGCGACGGGGATCTACATGCAGAGCAGCAAGCCATCCACGATTCCCTCAGGCCGGAGTCGGCTGCGGAGGCCAGGCGGAGATGTTCGCCTACATAGATGAGGTCGAGCAGGAGAGGGATGAGCCGGAGCTCTCCTACCCGCACGTCCAACCGGTGCCCGACATCGTCGTCGTCGACATCTCCAATGATAAAGAGTAGCTAGTGTAGTATATAAATTTTTTTTTACATATTTTATATAGATTTAGGGGATGAAATATGAAAGAGACAGATGCAAAATAACTAATTTGAGACGTCACCGCTCACTGTCCGTGAACGCTCCTGGTCGCGTTCGCGGACGTTTGAGGACACAGGTTCGCAAAGTCCCGCCGTAGATACTCTAAGTATGGATGGTAGCACGCTGGCTAGTCATTGCTAGTGTCATCAAACATGAGCAATGCGGGGAGTTGAAAAGTAAACATGATCTGTTCGGAGAACACGGTAATTACCTGCCTTTGACCAGCGATGATGGCTGCATGTGGCCGCTGGCTGAACCGGAACCGTGTCGTGTGCAGTTGTTGTTGTATTCGAGTGCAAGACTAGTAGTAGTAGGAGTACCCCACAACGCCATTACTAGTGCCGCACCTGACCTCAGTAGCTGCAGCTTTTTTCTCTGCTTTTCGTGGTCGAGCGAATGCCGCGTGCGCGACCGAGCGTCCCGCTTTCACAGCGGCAGCACAAAACACCGGCCGCCCCGTCCGTGATTGCTGCAGTTTATTGAGGACTAGTACATTCATTCCCGTTTAACGTAATGTCAAGTGTTTTTTTCTTACAGAAACAAGAACAGTACGTAGTCCATCTCCGTCGGTTTAACAATAAGGTGGTTCATGTTTAGACTTATATTTTTTCTGGATTTATTTCAATTTTTTTGACGATACTACTTTAATAGAAGGAGATGTTTTCATGACTATACAATTGAAAGCTACGTCTACACTAGGGAGGTGTGGCATTCAACACTTGCTCACTGCGGCCTAGGCCAATTCATCTAGATATGATATTCATGCGGTTCGTTCGTTTGTTTACAAGAAAATGATTCTTACAAGGAATAACTTAGCCAAAAGGAGATGGGAGGGTAGTAAGCGATGTTGCTTTTGTGATCAATATGAGAATATAAAACACCTCTTTCTGAAATGTCCGCTCGCCAAACTTTTATGGCGTACAATTCAAGTGGCCTTTAATGTTAGCTCTTCATCTAGTATTAAAACTCGGAGGTGCCATACGTTCGGTGCTTGATCGGTCGGGCCGATAATAAATTCGACTACATCAACCGCGTTATCAAACGCTTCCGTTTTCGATCTACGAAGGTACGTAGACACACTTTCCCCCTCTCGTTGCTATACATCTCCTAGATAGATCTTGCGTGAGCGTAGGATTTTTTTTAATTACATGCTACGTTCTCCAACAGTGACATCCGAGCTAGGTCTATGCGTAGATGATATACACGAGTAGAACACAAAGAGTTGTGGACGGTGATCGTTATACTGCTTACCACCAATGTCTTATTTTGATTCGGCAGTATTGTTGGATAAAGCGGCCCGGACCAACCTTACATGACCACGTTCATGAGACCGGTTCCACCGACAAACATGCAACTAGGTTTTGCATAAAGGTGGCTGGCGGGTGTCTGTTTCTCCAACTTTAGTTGAATCAAATTTGATTGTGGTCGGTCCTTGTTGAAGGTTAAAACAGCAAACTTGATAAATCACCGTTGAGGTTTTGATGCGTAGGTAAGAACGGTTCTTACTAGAAGCTCGTAGCAGCCACGTAAAACTTGCAACAACAAAGTAGATGACGTCTAACTTGTTTTTGCAGGGCATGTTGTGATGTGATATGCTCAAGACATGATGTGATATACGTTATTGTATGAGATGATCATATTTTGTAAAAGTTATCGGCAACTGGCAGGAGCCTTATTGTTGGGGATATAGCTATCGGTTATGACCCGCCCAGGAGGGGCCGGGTCAGCCCCAATGGCGGGTCACAAAGGAAGCCTAGTAAACATTCAAGGTGATAGTTTATTAAAGCTTATGGAAGGCCTAAAGGCCTAGAGGCGGCTTAAGGACCAATATTGTAAACCGTCGTATATAAGGAAAGACTTGTAAGGAAAGGCAGGTAAAAGAAGTCACCGAGCCGGACACGATTTATGAGCCGGCCGGGACTCTGTAGGCTGCCAGGCATCAACCCGTGTATATAAGGGGACGATCCGATGGCGGCTTAGGGCAAGAAACAAGAGATCGATAACCAAGACGGCGAACTAGCCTCTTGGTGATCGAAAACCCAGCAATATCAACACAACTAGACGTAGGCTTTTACCTTCATCGTAAGGGGCCGAACTAGTATAAAATCTCTCGTGTCCTTTGTCCCGATCAACCCCTTTAAGCTTCGTAGTTGCGATGGCTAAGTCCTTCTACTAGGACATCTGTCATGACAATTCCACGACAGTTGACGCCCACCATGGGGCCCGCGCACGGTGGATTTGAGTTCTTGAAGGGAAACTTCGAAGGGCTCAAGGGATACGCTGTGAGCCGGATGACCAAGAGTCGTCGCGACAAGCTCTACATCGACGGCGAAGGCTGGGGCCCCGAGGCCGGCTTGATTGAGTACGGGTACCGGGTCCCCTTCGGCGGAATTCACGTCTTCATCGGCCGGATCGGCGAGTCGGGCCCTGAGTCGGACATCCACACCAACCTCGTCGAAACGACTCAGCGCGCGAGGTCCACCCGTGTTCAATATGTCGTGAAGCATGCCTTTGTAGGTTGCATCCACGGCGGTTAATACTCTGAAGAATCGGTGGATGGCGGTGAGATGGCCGTCTGTTCTGATGCCACATCATCAACGGGTGAGACGGATTCTTTGTATCAGCTGCGGGATGGCATGCTCGGGGATGTTCCGATGACAGCAGTATTCTGGCCCCCCTTGAGTCGCCGAATTAGGCCGGAGTCTTCATGGCAGGAACACAGCCCGGGCAGAACTCCACAGCAGCAGCGGCTACAACCATCGGGTCGGCCGCAGCTGGGTCTGGAGACCCCGCGCGCCCCCGGCTCAGATTCTGATGGACCTCATGGATAAACTGACGACCCTGTTAACTGTCGTGGTAGACCCGGCGGATAAAGCTCAGCATGACGCAGAGGTGGCATGCGTACGTGAAGAGATGGTAGAAGCTAAAGAAAATTTAGCAGCAGAAGAGGGTGATGTCTACTACACAACCTTCTTCTTGTGGACGTTGTTGGGCCTCCAAGTACAGAGGTTTGTAGGACAGTAGCAAATTTCCCTCAAGTGGATGACCTAAGATTTATCAATCCGTAGGAGGCATAGGATGAAGATGGTCTCTCTCAAGCAACCCAGCAACCAAATAACAAAGAGTCTCTTGTGTCCCCAACACACCCAATACAATGGTAAATTGTATAGGTGCACTAGTTCGGCGAAGAGATAGTGATACAAGTGGTATATGGATGGTAGATAATAATTTTTGTAATCTGAAAATATAAAACAGCAAGGTAATGAATGATAAAAGTGAGCGTAAACGGTATTGCAATGTGTTGAAACAAGGCCTAGGGTTCATACTTTCACTAGAGCAAGTTCTCTCAACAATAATAACATAATTGGATCACATAACTATCCCTTAACATGCAACAAAGAGTCACTCCAAAGTCACTAATAGTGGAGAACAAACGAAGAGATTATGATAGGGTACGAAACCACCTCAAAGTTATTCTTTCCAATCAATCCGTTGGGCTATTCCTATAAGTGTCACAAACAGCCGTAGAGTTCGTACTAGAATAACACCTTAAGAGACAAATCAACCAAAACCCTAATGTCACCTAGATACTCCAATGTCACCTCAAGTATCCGTGGGTATGATTATACGATATGCATCACACAATCTCAGATTCATCTATTCAACCAACACATAGAACCTCAAAGAGTGCCCCAAAGTTTCTACCGGAGAATCACGACGAAAACGTGTGCCAACCTCTATGCATAGGTTCATTGGCGGAACCTGCAAGTTGATCACCAAAACATACATCAAGTGAATCACGTGATATCCCATTGTCACCACAGATACACACGGCAAGACATACATCAAGTGTTCTCAAATCTCTAAAGACTTAATCCGATAAGATAATTCAAAAGGGGAAACTCAATCCATTACAATAGAGTAGAGGGGAAAGAAACATCATAGGATCCAAATATAATAGCAAAGCTCGCGATACATCAAGATCATATCACCTCAAGAACATGAGAGAGAGAGATCAAACACATAGCTACTGGTACATACCCTCAGCCCCGAGGGAGAACTACTCCCTCCTCGTCATGGAGAGCACCGGGATGATGAAGATAGCCACCGGAGAGGGGTTCCCCCTCCGACAGGGTGCCGGAACGGGTCTAGATTGGCTTTCGGTGGCTATGGAGGCTTCTGGCGGTGGAACTCCCGATCTATTGTGCTCCCGGTTGTTTTAGGTTATATGGAGATATATAGGCGGAAGAAGTACGTCAGGGGAGCCACGAGGGGCCCACGAGGGTGGAGGGCGCGCCCAGGGGGTGGGCGCCCCCTGCCTCGTGGCCTTCTCGTTGCTTCCCTTACGTGGACTCCAAGTCTCCTGGGTTGCTTTCCTTCCAAAAATAAGTTCCGTGAAGTTTCAGGTCAATTGGACTCCGTTTGATTTTCCTTTTATGCGATACTCTAAAACAACGAAAAAACAGAAACTGGCACTGGGCTCTAGGTTAATAGGTTAGTCCCAAAAATCATATAAAATAGCATATAAATGCATATAAAACATCCAAGGTTGATAATATAATAGTATGGAACAATAAAAAATTATAGATACGTTGGAGACATATCAGAGGCCAGGATGGCAGCGGAGCGGGCGGCTTTGGACGCTCGTGCTCAACAGCTTCAAGCAAAGACCTTCCAGCTCTCGGTGGATCTGAACGCGTCAAACGAGGTCATGAGAAGAAGGCATCAGAAGACTCAGTCACGTCTACCTCCGACGCTCGATCCTAGGAACCTTTTCCATACACCCGGGGCTGGGACAAGTAACCCGCCGGAGGCAAATCGGATCACGACCCCCGGGGCATCGGTTCAGCCGCGCGCCATGGAACCACCCCGCATACATACCGCTCCGCCTCACTATGTGCCAACACCATCGGGTCACTTCTCCAATCCCCTGGAAAACCTCATTGTTGTGTCGGCTCGTTTGGCGGCTCTCCCGATGGAAGGCGACTCTTCGGCGGCGATCGAAACACGAAGGGTGAGAGAACTTCTTCAAACAGCTCTGGCGCAGTAGGATGCGTACTCTTACAGTCGAGACAGGATGCATTCAACCCCTCGGCCGAGCCGGAGCCCAAGCTACAGTAGGCATATGGATTTAGCTGACATGTCAAGCAATGCTTAATGCCGCAACCGGCCGCACAGGCATGAGCCGGTGCAGGATGGAGCCCTTAACTTGGCGGATCAGGAGAGGATCCGACAAGAGGCTGAGCGAGCGGTTCAACTGGCGATGGAGCAGGCGGCTCAGCAGACTTTTCCGGCTTATCCAACAACCTCGGTTGAGGCAAGAGTGGCCACAAGAACCTGAGGTGTCCCTTGCCTGGTGCCAGCCATACGTAATGAGTGTTTGCTAAAGGGCTTCAAGGGGACTCGTAAGGTGCCTAATTACACGGCTGATTTGCAGCCTGGGGCCTGGATTGAGAGATATGAGATGGCCATGGAGCTGTTGGAGGTCAACGACGCGGCAATGGCTAAGTATTTCACCATGATGTTGGATGGAACGGTTCGTACTTGACTAAAAAGGTTGCCCCCCAATTCCATCGGCTCATGGGCGGAGTTAAAGGCCCGGTTCATTCAGAACTTCAAGGACACATGCAAACAACCTATGTCAATCGTGGACCTGACTAATTGTAAACAAGAGAAAGGTGAGTCCACAACCCATTGGGTGTGCCGGGTCAAGGAGATAATTCATTCATCTGATAAGATGGATGCCGACTCCGCAGTATTAATGTTGGATAAAAATTGCCGTTTTGAACCTCTGAAGCAGAAGCTGGGGCGGCTTAAACGTGACTACAATGACATGGGCCAGTTGATGGCGGCTCTCGTCAAGTATGCTGATTCTGATAGTACCAAGGACCCGTCTGATGAAAAAAAGACAGGGAAGGGAAAGAAGAACGGCAACGGCAAGGGTCGCTAGCATAACCCAGCAAATCAAGGAGGTAATAAATGCAAGGCTGACGAATTTGTGGCTAACATCAATGCACAGGGCAACAATCAACGGCGCAAGGGTAGGCAACCCCTTCGGTCGGGCGGGTCAGGTCCCACCCTTGTGCAACTATGGAATGAACCTTGCCCAAGACACGACACCCGGGAGAAGCCAACCACCCATCTGTGGAAGGACTATACAATCATGAAAGCGTTTAAAAATTCAAATGCATTTGATGGAAGTCACGGCCCTGGCGGCGGTTCAGGTGGAGGCGTCTTTCATGGCCCGGGCGCCAGCTCAGGTGGAGGCGGTTTTCACGGTCAGGGACATGCGGGTAACCAAGGAGGTTATAATCCACAACCCGGCCAAGGTAATTAGCAACAATCCGGATATCAGAGCAACCCAAAACAGTTGAATAGTGGGCAATATCATGTATTTACCACTAGCTTGTGCAAGAGGGACCAAAAGATTCACAAGAGGGCTGTCAATGCCATTGAGCCGGCGATTCCGCATTACTTACGATGGTCAGAACAGCCTATTGTGTGGAGCAGAGAGGATCATCCTCCCCGGGTTGACAATCCGGGTCACTTGGCCTTGGTAGTAGCGCCTCAGGTTGGTGGATATAAATTCACTAAAGTGCTCATGGATGGAGGCAGTAGCATCAACATCCTCTACTATGAGACGTTTCGTCGGATGGGGTTGACTGATAAGAGTCTTAAGCAATCCAACACTGTTTTTCACGGTGTGGTACCTGGCAAATCGGCATACCCAGTTGGCAAGATTGAACTGGAAGTAGCCTTTGGGGATGAATATGATTCCAGAGCGGAGAAATTAACCTTTGAGGTGGTTAAAATCAAAAGCCCATATCATGCTTTGTTTGGACGGCCGGCTTACGCCAAGTTCATGGCTCGGCCGTGTTATGTGTATATGCAGCTCAAGATGCCAGGTTATAAGGGCACCATTACAGTACATGGAAGCCGGAAAATAGCCCTAGAGTGTGAAGAGGGAGATGCTGCATATGCTGAGTCTGTTTGTGCAATAGAGGAGCTAAAGTTTTACAAAGATAACGTTGACCCGGCAGACATGACGTCTTTAAAGAAGCCAACAACGGAGCATGAACTGGTGTTGAAATTCAAGTCAGCTGATGACACCAAGATGGTTGATTTTGTGCCCGATGACTCATCCAAGCAGTTCATCATCAGTGCCAACTTGGATCCAAAAATAGGAAAGCGCACTCATCGAGTTCATCCGTGAGAACCGGGACATCTTTGCATGGAAACCTTCTGACATGCCGGGTGTCCCGAGAGAACTCGTTGAGCACACTCTCAATATTGATCCAAAGTTTAAGCCGGTCAGGCAATTTCTCCGATGATTCAACGAGGAAAGACGCAAGGCCATTGGAGAAGAGGTGGCCCGGCTCTTGGCGGCCGGGTTCATTGTGGAAGTCTTTCACCCAGAGTGGTTAGCCAACCCGGTGCTTGTACTAAAAAAGAACGGCACCTGGCGTATGTGTGCGGATTACACCGATTTAAATAAGGCTTGTCCGGCTGACCCTTTTGCTCTCCCCCGTATTGATCAGATCATTGATGCTACGGGGGGTTGCGCACGCTTGAGTTTTCTGGATGCCTATTCAGGTTATCATCAGGTCAAGATGGCAGTCAAGGACCAGGAGAAGACAGCTTTCATCACTCCGTTTGGAGCCTTTTGCTATGTGTCTATGCCCTTCGGGCTCAAGAGTGCCCAGGCAACTTATCAACGGTGTATGCAGAATTGCCTTCACAATCAGATTGGGCGTAATGTTCATGCTTATGTGGATGATATAGTGGTAAAATCCAGGAAAGAGGAAACCTTGGTCACAGATCTGAAAGAGACCTTTGATAACCTCCGGGTCTACAAAGTGATGCTTAACCCGGCCAAGTGTGTTTTTGGAGTCCCAGCTAGCAAACTCTTGGGTTTTTTGGTGTCCAACCGAGGTATTGAAGCTAACCCAGAGAAGATTAAGGCAATCACATCCCTGGCCAAACCAACATGCATCAATGATGTTCAACGGCTGGCGGGTCGTGTTGCTGCTTTGAGCCGGTTCATAAGCTGGTTAGGGGAGAAGGCGATGCCTTTGTATCAGATGATGAAGAAAACGGATGATTTTGTTTGGAGCGATGCTGCGAACTCTGCTTTTGAGGATCTGAAGAAACAGCTTGCTGAGCCGCCGGTCCTTGCTGCTCCAGTTGAGAAAGAGTTGCTATTGTTATACGTAGCCGCCAACTCACGAGCTGTTAGTGTGGCAATTGTGGTGGAGCGCAAGGAGGTTGGCAAGGAACATCCGGTTCAACGGCCGGTTTACTACGTCAGTGAGGTGTTGATTGAATCTAAACAAAGATATCCACATTGACAGAAGCTCGTGTATGGGGTGTTCATGGCGAGCCGGAAGCTCAAACATTACTTTCAGGGTCACCCAATCACTGTGGTTAGCTCTGCTCCTTTGGGAGACATCATTCAAAATAGAGAAGACACTGGACGAGTCGCCAAGTGGGCCATTGAGCTTGGGTCTCATGGGTTGAAGTATGTACCACGTACTGCGATCAAGTCTCAAGCACTGGTTGATTTTATTAATGACTGGACAGAGATGCAGATACCAGAGGAGAAACCAGACAACACATATTGGACTATTCACTTTGATGGGTCCAGACAGTTGGAAGGCTCGGGGGCTGGAGTTGTTTTAACCTCCCCTCGAGGTGACAAATTTTGTTGTGTGTTGCGGCTGATGTTTCCTTGCACTAACAACGCAGCGGAATATGAAGCGTTGCTCCATGGTCTTTGAATGGAAGAGATGGGCCTGAGCCGGGTCCGGTGTCTTGGCGACTCAGATTTGGTAGCTCAACATGTGTCAGGCAAGTGGGATTCCAAAGATCCTCTCATGGTGGCTTATCGCCATGAAGTTGATACTGTTGCAGGGCATTTTAAAGGTTATCAGGTGGAGCACATTGACCATAGGAAGAACGAAGCGGCTGATGCTTTAAGCCGGTTGGGATCTCAGCGTAAGCCAGTGCCACCTAACACCTTTTTGGATGTCTTGCATAACCTGTCTATTAAGTTACCTACAGAAGAAGATCTAGCCGTTCCTGACCCAGAGGCACAGTTGGTGGCGGCTCTTCACGTCATCCCAGATTGGACAGTGCTATTCTTGGCTTACATGACCCGGGCGAGCTGCCAGCAGATGAGACCCTGGCCCGACAGATAACCCGGTGGTCTAAGTCAATGACGATTTCTGGCAGAGAACTATACCATCGCAGCGTCTCTGGAGCGTTTCAGCGGTGTGTTTCCCCTGAAGAAGGCCAAGAAATACTTTGTGAGATCCATGAAGGCGATTGTGGTCATCACGCCGGGTCAAAATCTCTGGTGGCCAAAGCTTTTCGTCATGGTTTTTAC
Organism: Triticum urartu; assembly: GCF_003073215.2. Lineage (NCBI taxonomy): Eukaryota > Viridiplantae > Streptophyta > Magnoliopsida > Poales > Poaceae > Triticum > Triticum urartu. Next base: position 394,183,091 of record NC_053023.1, on the reverse strand, counting down.
TGGTTGACGTCACGCTGATGCAGAAGATCTGGTCAGTAGATGTGATGGATGTCAAAAATTCGCACGACAAGCACATGTGTCGGCGCAAGAGTTGCGGATGATTCCAATCACTTGGCCGTTTTCGGTCTGGGGGCTTGACATGGTTGGACCTTTCAAAAGGTCCAAGGATAAAAGACACATCTTGTAGTGGCAGTTGACAAATTCACAAAGTGGGTTGAGGCAGAACCAGTGAGTAAGTGTGATGCGGCCACAGCGATTCAGTTCATGAAAAAGGTGATCTTCCGTTTTGGTTTTCCACACAACATTATTACTGACAATGGCACTAATATATCCCAAGGGGCCATGGAGGAGTTCTGTCAGCGCGAGCATATCCGGCTTGATGTTTCTTCTGTAGCTCATCCTCAATCCAATGGTGAGGCTGAGAGAGCAAATCAGGAAATCTTAAAAGGTCTCAAGCCCCGGCTTATGGTTCCTTTGCAGTGAACGCCGGGTTGTTGGGTAGAGGAGTTACCCTTGGTGCTGTGGAGTATCAACACCACCCCTAACAGATCTACAGGTTATACACTTTTCTTCATGGTTTATGGAGCGGAAGCAGTGTTGCATAGTGGCATCCTTCATGACTCGCCCCAGGTGGCGCGCTTATGATGAAGCTAACAATGAACAAGCCAGACATGATGCACTTGACTTGTTAGATGAGGAAAGAGACTTAGCAGCGGCTCGATCAGCAATTTATCAACAGGACCTGCACCATTATCACAGCTACCGGGATAAGTCCAGGACTTTTCAAGAAGGTGACTTGGTGCTCCGGCTCATCCAGGATCTGTCAGAGGCACACAAGCTATCCCCACCTTGGGAAGGACCCTTTGTGGTCAGCAAAAACTTAAACAACGGGTCATATTACCTCATTGACGTTCGAGAGCACAAAGACTCACGTAAGTCGGAAGAGGAGACCCGCCGGCCGTGGAACATTGCTCAACTTTGGTCATACTACACCTGAGCCACCGGCTCTCATCATGTACATACGTTGACGTTGTATATACTATGATAAGTAATAAAGCAGGATCATTGGTCTCTTTTCTTTTCAAAGATTACACCTCTTTACTATTTTTTACTATTTTCAAATGACTATTAAGGAGCTGATCATATTTGAATCAAGTCTAACCTTTTTTGGTCCGGCTTATGATCGTATTTGAATCTAGCTGCAAACTATCAAGGTCACTTGGGGGCTTCCTGTTCAAACATAGGTTGTATTCAAACCAAAGAGAACATAGCTGTCGCAACCCTCTTGATCGGCTCAAAGACAAACTCACTAGGGGGCTTCTTGATCGTATTCGAATCACAGCTTAACCCCTTTTGGGTCCGACTTGGATCGTATTCGAATCAGGATCGTTAAAAACCTCTCAAGGTCATTTGGGGGCTTCCTGTTCAAACATAGGTCGTATTCGAACCAAAGAGAACATAGCTGTCGGTACCCTCTTGATTGGCGCAACGCCAAAGCCACTGGGGGCTATATGATTGTATTCGAATCTTAGCTTAACCCCTTTGGTCCGGTTTACTGATCGTATTCAAATCAGAAAACCCCCAACCTTTAGTTACAAGGTTAATTTTGTTTACCACCTATTATTTGTCTTCTTGGTTTTTTGTTGTCTCAATTTCAAAATAATCAATCATGGTCTTTTCACCGGCTTGACTATTTGGCAATAAGCCGCCAGGGCATGATAATCATCAGGTATTTAGAAGCATTGACTTCTCGCAAATACTTGATTATCAACCTCATCACCCGGGTCATATAAACCGGTGGTTCGGAGGTCAAAGATACAGGTATGGCTATTGTTTATGAACAATTTCCTTCTGTATTAATCAAAGGTTATTTCAACCTTGTTACGTTTGGTTCTGTTTTCTGTAAAAATATTGGCTATAAACCGAGTGTTCTGACCCGTTCGGTACTAAGCCGCCAAGCCAGTTTTTTCCCTTTTATCTATAGGAACAGAGCAGAAATATTGCAGGGACAACCATAAATATGATGCATATATTGACATCAGGAAACACAGAATCACACACGGTGTCTTATGCGCGATGGCATAGGCAAATTATGAAGTGTTTTCACAGCTAATCTATTACAAGGCTTTTAAATAGCCCATGAAGATGGTATTTACTCCTCCCTCGCTGGCTCACCGCCTTCTGCTAATTGGAAGTTAGATTTTGACCAGTCAAAACCGTCTACATCAGTAAATTCTGCTTCTTCATCAATCAAGCCGGCTGGATCAATATCCGGAGCAAATGTATGTTGACAAACCGACGGGATAAGGTCGGTCACTTTGTAGGAGGGAGTCGCCATCTTCTTATTGTCCAAGTCAAAACCCGACTGGTATTTATCGATATTTGTTTCATCTCTAAGAATGGTGGCCTGAGGTCGCACCTCCCTCATGCAAGCAACGAAGTCGTCCTGTTCAAACAATGACCCGTCTTCCTTTGCCTTGTGGCTACATCCACCAGGTCTAGATCTAGCACCCAAGCCTTGGAGCGTCTTAGGGCAGTCAAAGCTCCGGCTCTGGCACAGGAGTGCTTGACTTCTTGGAACCTGGCGGGTAAGATTGACAACTTCTTTAAGACATCGCTGAGCCGGTTGGGTCCTTGATTGGCAGGAGAGATAGCGGCAAGTGCTCGTTGTGCGCCAATGTACAACTGCTCTACTAAGGTATAAACCGCCTTCAGCTTCGTCACATTGTCTTGACTCAGATTCTTGCTTCGTGGGCCTGCACGTGTTTTGAACACAAAGGGTCAGCTAACGGTTTGCATTCCGGGTCAAAAGAAGGTAAGAAAAGTCAGTACAGATGGCTTACCAAAGATGGCGAACACCATTTGAGACACCCGGTCCTTTAAACCGGCCAGCTCCGTCGTAACCTCTTCAAGGGCTGCTTCAGCTTTCTCGGCGTGTTGTGTCAGCAGCATTTTTTCTTCAGCCCAGGTTTTCTTCTTGGCAGTAAAGCTGGTTTTTAATTTTTCCGTCTCAGATAGACTTAATTGCAGTTTGGAGTCAGCAGACTTGATTTCTGACTCCTAATCCGCCAGCCGGGTCTTTGCATCAGTTAATTGCGAGCTCAGTTCAGATAAGGCATTCTGCAAAACATACCCAGATGAGTCAAGATTTCAATTAAGGTTCAAAATTCAAGATTCAAGTCTCAAGTACTTTGCGCTGCAAAACCACTTGACACTTGGGGGCTAATGTATGCCAAAACAATTTCTGATGACTCTAACATACTTTAAGTCCCAAGTACTTTACAAAGTAACAGCACTTGGCACTTGGGGGCTAATGTATGCCATTCAGCAAGTTTCTCAAGGTTAAGCCGGATTACAATGTTTTTTGGATTCGACACAAGACGGTTATGAAAATTCAAAGAACCGGCTCATTTATGGTCAAATGAAACGGCCCTTGGGGACTACAGGTGAAGCTTTGTTCTATTTATTGGACTCCTGAAAAATCTAAAGGTAAAGTCTTAGCTTATATCATAAAGTTTACAGATCATTCCGGTTTTCTCATAATCTAAAGACTTGGGGGCTGGCAGAATATAAGTAAGCCGGAAGAACATACCTCGTACTTCAGCTACAATTGCTTGACCATTTTGATCTCTGAGTCACGACTGGAGTGCACATGGCTGAGATAGCCGGATAATATGTCGTTGGCATTCAGATGGTCATAATGCGAAATATCAAAACACACTTTTTGTTTCTCCAGCGCCTCTTGGTTCGCAGTATGACAAGCCAACACGGTGGGATTCCTCAGCTCAATGAAGCGGCTCCCAGTGATCAGAACTTCTTGAGCAGACGTTGATGGCGGGTTAGCCGAGCTGGATGGTCCAGTGGCAGAAGGGTTAACGGCGGTATCGTCAATCGATGACTCAGGAGGATTTACTTCAGCGTTGACAGGCGGGTCTTCTGGAGCTTCAGTTAATGGAGGAGAAGATGGCATGGCCGGTTCAGGTGCAAGAACTGGCGGGTCTTCCACCGGCTTAGTTACCTTTGCCTTCTTGGACTTATCTTGACCACTAAGAGAAATGTTATAGGACTGTCGGTATAAAGATACAGTTTGAAAAATACGGAGGAAAGAGAATTTTTCCTTACCCAGGGGCAGTCTTGAAGGCCGGAAATTGGGTCTGAGATGAGTCGGAAGAAGAGCGAGACACCTCCTGCAAAGATAAAACAAAGTTAAGTAATGCAAGGGAAAGGATCCATTAACAGAAAGTCAAAGACAAAGAAATAAACCTCATTCCGACGCTTTTGAGGAGTTTGCTCAAGAACAGCAGGCGGTTCATCTTCATTCCGGGCTTGACGGCGGCTCTCATGTTGCTGCTTTTTCAAAAGAAAGTGAGGGTCCAGATAAGCCAAAGGGTGTGAAAACCTTACTTTTCGGGTTACGTCTCGAAGTTTCTGTCTTGGCAAATGGGATGAGTCAGAGGAAATAGTTACCTCTTCTTCCACGGCCTGACTGGCCCCAGTGTCGTCCTGGTAATGATCAGTGTTAATAAGATTATTAAAAAGTTGGCCATGGGAGTCAAGGGCTACCTCCGACTCAGAAGTATCATCAAGCTTCATCAGGTCTTCAACGGTGCTCTTCTTCTTCTTCTTCTTCTTCTTCTTCTTTTTAGACCTCCGGGTTGTCTTCTTGGCGTTTATGGCGGCGACTCTCGCCTTCTTGGCAGCTTCTTGATCATATTTGGCTTTCCAGAAATCAGATTTGTCCTGTAAACAAGTAAAAACAAGATGAAAGGTCAGGCAAGTATTTAAAAAACACGGCTGGGAAAAATACAAAAGAGAGAGATCAGAGGTTTTTTACCTCTGGCGCCGGGTTAAGTTTGCAGAAGGGGTTTAACCCGACCTTACTGTAGTCTTCATATTTGGTGTTTACCAGAAGAGTTGACATTGCAACAATATCTTCTTCGGGTAACTGAACGGAGCTGTAACGAAGAGAATCATTCGGACCGCCACCATATCCATACATCAGTTTGGATCGGCGGCTTAGATGGATGACCCGCCATGAGATCCAGCAGCAGGTCAAATCAACCCCAGTTAAGCCGTTCCCCAATAAAGCATTAATCCTTTTGATTGATGGAATCAGCTTCTTGCGTTCGGCAGTAGTAAGTTTGTCAGGGAGCGTAAATTTGGAGTCAAGACGCTCGGCGCGATAACCCGGCAGTGGCTTCTCATTTGCTGGTGAAGTGTCTTGACAGTAGTACCAAGTTTGATTCCAGTCTTTGGGATGACTTAGCAAGACTATGAGGGGGAAGACGGCGCCCTGCCGGCGTTGAATAGAGATGCCTCCAAGTTCCAAGCTAAGGCCATTGGTGCACTCGTTTTGCCGGTTTAGATAAAAATACTCTCTAAAGAGCTCCACAGTCGGCTCTTCTTGAAGGTAAACCTCATAGAGCACTTGGAAGTTGTAGATATTGGATATGGAATTGGGTCCGATATCTTGAGGGTGGAGGTTGAAAAAATGGAGGACTTCTCTAAAGAACTTTGAGTCGGGTGGGGAAAAACCACGGTTCATGTGGTCAGCAAAGACAATGACTTCACCATCTCTTAGATTGGGCCATTCCTCGTCTGGGTCAGGTGCACGATAAGACATGACGTTCTTCCCTGGCAAAAAACCTATGGAGAAGAACTCCTTCAAATTGTCCTCAGTCACGGTTGAGGGAACCCAGTTGCAGACAGTCGGCGCTTTGGACGACGTGATGTTCAAAAACGAACTGAAAAGAAAGCAGCATGGCGGCTCAATTCAATGATGATGATACATGGGAGTAATGGCGGCTTAAATAAGGGCTAATGTCATATAAGGAAAAGTAAGCCGGCACAGTAATCCGCCATGACTACAGACATTTGAGAAATACCAGCGGCAAAATTGGTTAAGTATGGAGACAATCAGGTTTCTTAACTTCTGGATATCATTATGGATTAAATGGCCGTTTATTATGGATCAAATGGCCGTTCAAAATGAAAAATTTCCTAGACCTAAAAATATAGCCCAGATGAGTTCATCAGTTCTAATGCGGCCTTCGTACCAGAAAAAGGGGTCTACTAATGTCAAGAGTAGGCACCAAACAGCTACCGCATAAGCATACATCTCTTTTTGGATCAAGAAGAGGCGGCAGTGGAAGAACTATGAAGAACCGCGAAGAACTACGAAGAACATGCAGGAAAACCTAGAAGCTCTAAAATGCGGATCTGAGGAATGGAGGGCGAATACTTACGTCCACGGATTCCTCCACGGAAGATCGCTGCCGTTCGCTGAACCAATTCTGGGTGATGCAGCGGCCAAAGTCGACGACGACGAGATGCTTTGCGACGGCGGTGGGGCTCGAGCTGCAGTGGAGTTGTGAGAGGAAGAAGAAGAAGAAGAGAGAGAGGAATGAGAAAAGACCGGGGCATGCCTATTTATAAGGGGATAATCCAACAGGCGGGCGTGAAAATCGAGGAAGACTCGAATAATGGTTATCTAACTAAATGGACGCCTCGATTCTCGGAAGGCATTAAAGATGAAGATCCCTTGGGAGATGACGTCATAAAAGTGTTTCGTGTTTTCCAGAGATGACGTCATGGCGGGTTACAAAAACTTACACGAGGAAAGGAAGATGGATTTTTGTTTAAGTGTTGGAGATTGACAAAGAACAAAGTTCAAAGTCAACCTGGGGCCTAATGTTGGGGATATAGCTATCGGTTATGACCCGCCCAGGAGGGGCCGGGTTAGCCCCAATGGCGGGTCACAAAGGAAGCCCTGTAAACATTCAAGGTGATAGTTTATTAAAGCTTATAGAAGGCCTAAAGGCCTAGAGGCGGCTTAAGGCCCAATATTGTAAACCACCGTATATAAGGAAAGACTTGTAAGGAAAGGCAGGTAAAAGAATCACCAAGCGGGACACGATTTATGAGCCGGCCGGGACTCTGTAGGCCACCAGGCATCAACCCATGTATATAAGGGGACGACCCGGTGACGGCTTAGGGCAAGAAACAAGAGATCGATAACCAAGCTGGCGAACTAGCCTCTTGGTGATCGAAAACCCAGCAATATCAACACAACTAGACGTAGGCTTTTACCTTCATCGTAAGGGGCCGAACTAGTATAAAACCTCTCGTGTCCCTTGCCCCGATCAATCCCTTTAAGCTTCCTAGTTGCGATGGCCCTACGACTAAGTCCTTCTGCTAGGACATCTGCCGTGACAATTCCACGACACTTATGGATGTCGCTTTATTGTATGAAATGCAATTGCCAGGTAATTGCTTTACTTTATCACTATGCGTTAGCGATAGTTATAGAAGCAACAGTTGGCGAGACGACAACGACGCTACGATGGAGATCAAGGTGTCAAACCGGTGACGATGAAAATCATGGCGGTGCTTTGGAGATGGAGATCAAAGGTACAAGATGATGATGGCCATATCATGTCACATATTTTGATTGCATGTGATGTTTATCTTTTATGCATCTTATTTTTCTTAGTACAGTGGTAGCATTATAAGATGATCCCTTACTAAAATTTCAAGGTATAATTGTTCTCCCTGAGTATGCACCGTTGGGACAGTTCGTCGTGCTGAGACACCACGTGATGATCGGGTGTGATAGGCTCTATGTTCACATACAACGAGTGCAAGAAAGTTTTGCACATGCAAAATACTCGGGTTAAGCTTGACGAGCCTAGCATGTACAGACATGGCCTTGGAACACTGGAGACCCAAAGGTCGAACGTGAATCATATAGTAGATATGATCAACATAGAGATGTTCACCATTGAAGACTACTCCATCTCATGTGATGATCGGACATGGTTTAGTTGATATAGATCACGTGATCAATTAGATGACTCAAGGGATGTCTATCGAAGTGGGAGTTCTTAAGTAATATGATTAATTGAACTTAATTTATCATGAACTTAGTCCTGATAGTATTTGCATATCTATGTTATAGATCAACACTACAAAAAAAAGACACATCCGTGACATTTTGGGCTGAATGAAATTTTTTTCTGTCATACTTATGACACTTCTATGATGATAATTGTGACAAAACCCGGTATCATCATAGATGTGGTGGGATCCTACTTCTATGACAAAAAATCATGACAAAAAATGGGCTTTTCGTCCTGGGCGGGCCAGAGACGCAGCGGCATGACATTCTTTGGGCCGTCCATGACGGAAAAAAACCATGGTAGAAGCGAGGGCGAGGAAAATATCTGGGAGTTCCCGGTTACGGTGGGTGGTCGGGGGCCGAGCGATGCGCGTTTCTCTCGTACATACGCGCGTGTGTGCGAGGCCTTGGGCTCTAACTGAACCCGATCAATTTCACTAGCTACGTTACTGAACCTGAGCAGTCGATCCCTTGTTGTTAACTGAACCCGACTGATTTCTTCCCTACTGCTGCTAACTGAAGCCGATCGATGCTGCCTCTGGATGAACAATGAGCGTTGTTGGGGGGTTTGGATGAACAGTTCCCGGTGGGGGGTTGGATGAAGAGGACCCCATGGTAGTAGAGGCCGTTGCCGCTGGATGAACAGTACCCCAATCGATCGAGCCAGTGGATGCATAGGACCATGTGGAGGGCTGGATGAATAGGACCCCATGGAGGGTTCGATGAACAGGACCCCATGGAGGGATGGTTGAACAGTAGCCGGTGGAGGGCTGGATGAACAGTATCCCATGGAGGGTGGTTGAACAGGACCCCGTGGAGAGGGCTAGTTGAATGGTAGCCGGTGGAGGAGCGTGCGGTGGAGGTTGGATGAACAGGAGTCCGTGGATGAACAGTCGTAGGTGGAGGCTGGAGGAGGTCGATGGTGGATGAATAGTCGCCCGTGGTGGTTGGAGGAGGTCGACGGTGGAGATGAACAGTATCTCGTGGAGTCCTGTTTTGCAGTACGCCACACCCTCCCGATGAACAAGACCCTCGTTTCGACCTTAGCGCTCCAACACAAGTCCGTTTCCTTCGTTTTGCGATACGCCACACCCCTCCCGATCAATAGGACCCCGTTTCCACTGTAGGAGGTTCGTTTCCTTCATTTTGCGGTACGTCAGACCCCTCCCGATGAACATGATCCCATTTCTACCATGGCCGGTCGAACACAAGGCCGTTTTATCCGTTCTGTAGTACGCTAGGCCCCGTTTCCATCAGTTTTTCCTTCCAAGCTGGTTGGCTCCTGATGAACATGACGATGCATTCCGTTCCGACCCAGCCAGTTGCCTCCCCATGAACACGACGATGGCGCAGCTTCTCCATTCCGACCCAACCATGTACATGAGCCCTGGTTATACGTATGCGCGAGTAGGCGTTCGAGACCCCGCCCATATGTACGTACGTGACCGTATTTTCTTTCTTGCACCCTGGCCGCTGTATGTATGTGTACATGCTATGTGTGCGCCTCTACATCGACCAGTATGTACATACACGTTCGCGACCAGAATGACAACGCTACGTACGCTTCGACCAGGTGGGTCCCGACTGTCAGGCCCTTCCTTCCGTGCAAAGATGTAGCTGGTGGGTCCCAGCCGTCAGGGGGCGAATCATTTTTTTGCCCATAATATGGACGCACTTCCTTGCATGCAAAGATATAGCTAGTGGGTCCCAGTAGTCAGGGGAAACGTTTTTTTCACGAAATACGGTGGCCCGTCCGGTGGGTCCCTACTGTCAGGTGGAGGAATCATTATTTTCCACGTAATAAGAAGGCACTTCCTTGCTGCGGTCGTGGACCCAGCTATCAGCCTCTCCACGTACAGTACTCTTCCGATGGAAGTCGTTCATTGACCACATTGACCACGCCGCGCCGAGAGCACCAAGGCGGTGGATGACGGCGAGGCCTAGGAAGGGGACGACGCAGAGCCGGGGAAGACGCGGCAGTGGATGCCCACGCGGAGAGGAGTAGGGGGGTTCACTGGTTCAGCTGTGGTGTGAGGCTGCCGTCGCCGCATGGCCTGGCTAGCGGTGGGAGTAGTAGGGGGCGGTGAGGCCTCCACGGCAGCACAGTCGTCCACAGGAGGCAGGAGCAGGCGGCACGATCGACGCTGCTTTGGGCGGCTGGAGCAAGAAGACCGGAGGTTGAAGATGCACTACGGACGTTGGATGGACATCGTACGGTTCTGGAGCTAGAATCGTTCATATTGACTAAGTTGACAAAGCCCTCTGTCCCAGTCAACTTAGTAGGCCCACATGTCAGCCTCCCACTATGCTGGGTCCCAGCTAGCAGGGAGAGTATTCATTTTTTTGTGCGTAATAAGGAGGCACTTCCTTACGCGCGAAGATATAGCTGGTGGGTCCGACCTGTCAGCGGGGGAACATTCTTTTTCCGCGAAATACAGAGGCCCTTCCGCTGGGTCCCAGATGTCAGGTGGAGGAATCATTATTTTGCGCATAATAAGGAGGCATTTCCTTGTGTGCGGTCATGGACCCAGCTGTCAGCCTCTCCACGTACAGTCCACGTCCGATGGATGTCGTTCATTGACCACATTGGCCACGGCACGCCGAGATCACCAGGGTAGTGGACGACAGCGAGGCCAAAGAAGGGAACGACACGAAGCCGGGGAAGACTCGACAGTGGTTGCCCACACCGGTGGGGAGTACTAGGGTTTACTAGTCCGACTGCCATCGCTGGAAAATAACAGGAGGTGTGGGTGAGTAGACGAATGGCCTGGCCAGCAATGGAGTAGGGTGGGCGGTGCGGCCTGTGCGGCAGCACAGCCGGCCACAGAGGCGGGATTAGGCAGTCCCACCGGCGCTGGTTTGGGCGGCTGGAGCAAGAATATCAGATATTGAAGAAGCAGCATGGCCGTTGGATTAACATCCAACGGTCCCTGCTGCTAGAATCGTTTGTGGACTAAGTTGGCAAAGCCTTTCGTACACGTCAACCTAGTAGACCCACAAGTCAGCCTCCAAATCTGTCCTAAATATCATACAACCCAAAATTTCTAGCCAGATTCAAATTAATTTAAAAACTAAACATATCTTAACTTAAATCCAATGAAATTTTACCTGCACAAAAACAATGAAATTTAAAATATCAAAATTCGAAAGAAAAAGATTTCAGAACTAATTGCCTGTTTGTCGTATTTTTTTATTTTACATCCCATTTAATATTACGTATAGCCCATTTCTTATTACTTATAGCCCATTTTCTGGGCAAAATGCATCCCTCCTCGTCTTGAAAGATTTCCGGCCCAGCAGGGCATAGAAAAACAAGTAGGCCTACATTGGTTATTCTGCAAAAAACAAAATAGATGGGCTAGCCATTTTTAGAAAAGAAAAAAACAAACTAGGATGGTCATGTGCTAGACGGGCCACAACAAAAACAACTCCCGAACAACCTAGTTGATACCCTTCTCCGTCCCGAAAAAACAAAATTACTGCACACGCTGCTGGGTCCCTACTGTCATCCTCACCATGTAAATTCATCTCCTTATTCCTCTCAGTTGTTGACCATGTTGACAACACCGGAGGGCGGTGCCGCGGTGAGCGAACCAAGGCGAAGGATGATGGTGAGGCCTCGAACGGGAACGAACATGAGCCTGGGAAGATGTGCAGAGTTTTAGGGTGCGATGTGGCCATGATACGTGCGCGGCAGCATAGCCAGCTGTGGGAGGCGGAAGCAGACGATCCCTCCGACGTTGGTTTGCCTTTGGTGGCTGGAGGAAGAAGATACTGAAGAAACATGATAGATGTTGAATGTCAATCCAGCGATCAAGGTTGGCACAATCGTTTGTTGACTAAGATGAAACCAAGTAGCATACTTTTTATATATAGGAAGAAAAGAAAAACTGGGCTCATTCGCTTGATAACATTTCCGAAACTGCGACCGTTCGATCTTGCATTGCAACTAAAACTGCGAGGAAAATGCGTTCATCTGCCATCCTCCTCCCAGGGAACGTTCGCCAAATAAATGACTAGCACCATTGGTTTTCAACCAAAAGGTCTGGGTTCGAGTCCCAGGAACTTTCAATTTTGTCCTCCTTCCTTCCTTGCAAAAAAAGAAAGAAAATCAAAGACTTGAGAAGGCGTATAGAACAAGCTAGTGTACCAGTTGTCGGTGTCAAAACCGGCGGATCCTGGGTAGGGGGTCCCGAATTGTGCGTCCAAGGCGGATGGTAATAGGAGGCGGGGTACACAATGTTTACCCAGGTTCGGGCCCTCTCGGTGGAGGTAATACCCTACGTCCTGCTTGATTGATCTTGATGATATGAGTATTACAAGAGTTGATCTACCACGAGATCGTAGAGGCTAAACCCTAGAAGCTAGCCTATGATTATGATTGTTGTTGTCCTACGGACTAAACCCTCCGGTTTATATAGACACCAGAGGGGGCTAGGTTACACAGAGTCGGTTACAAAGGAGGAGATCTACATATCCGATCTGCCAAGCTTGCCTTCCACGCAAAGGAGAGTCCCACCTGGACACGGGACGAAGTCTTCAATCTTATATCTTCATAGTCCAACAGTCCGGCCAAAGTATATAGTCCGGCTGTCCGAGGACCCCCTAATCCAGGACTCCCTCAGTAGCCCCTGAACCAGGCATCAATGACGATGAGTCCGGCGCGCAGATTGTCTTTGGCATTGCAAGGCGGGTTCCTTCTCTGAATACTCCATAGAAGATTTTGAACACAAGGATTGTGTCCGGCTCTGCAAAACAAATTCCACATACCAACGTAGAGAGTATAATATTTCCACAAATCTAATCTGCTGACAACTTTTCACAACGTGACATCATGCCATGGCCCGGTCATTATGCGAACCATTTTTCTCAACTAGCTACTACACATATTGCGAGGCGGTTTTCATGGCACGTCTTGTCGAAGCAGAGATCGTGTCCCCTTATCACGGGATTCTCATCAATATGGGTGTGGGTAACCCAACCGCGCCATCAATTACGACGCTTGGGGAATAAGCAAGTTTACCAGGCAAGTGGGGATGCACATAGTTTCTTCTGCCCTTATAAAGGGACAAGGACTCCTCCTTTTCACCCACTCCTTCTTCCCGATCCATTCCCCCTCGCCCGAGCTCCAGCGCCCGAGCGTTCATCTTCTCCGCCCACAAAGGCCTTCCGAAAATGTCCGGATCCAGAGCAGGAGGAAAGTGGATGGCCTCTACCGTCCTGGAGAAGCATATCAAAAAGCTTCAGGAGGCCGGGTATCTGGCCAAAAAAATCGGCCACCGTCTCCCGACGGCTGGACAGATCGTTCCCACTCCAAAACCCCAAGAGAGGGTTGTATTCCTCCCTCACTTTGTCCGCGGGCTAGGTTTTCCTCTTCACCCGTTCGTCCGTGGCATCATGTATTATTACGGGATCGATTTTCATGATCTATCCCCCAATTCCTTCCTCAACATCTCAACATTCATCGTCCTGTGCGAGGCTTTTCTCCGCATCTCGCCACACTTTGGCCTATGGTTGAAGACCTTTAATGTGAAGCCCAAGGTGGTGAGCGGCGAGCACGCCGAGTGCGGGGGCGCCATGGTGAGCAAGATGCCCAACGTCACATGGCCAACAGGTGCCTTTAATGATTCCGTCAAAGAGTGGCAACAGCAGTGGTTTTACATTACTGAGCCGCGCGGTGCGGAATGGGCAGCTGCTCCAGAGTTCCGATCTGGAGCCCCTCTGCAGCTTACGTCCTGGCCCAAGAAGGGCCTGAACTGGTATTCGTCCGACGAACTGTCTATGCTCCAGACGTGCGTTAAAGATATGGAAGACAAGAAAATCGAACTTGTCAATGTAGTCCAGGTGATGTTAGTTCGCCGGATCCTGCCTTGTCAGCACCGGACTTGCAATCTCTGGGAATTCGATCCGGCCAAGCACCAGACCCTGCGAAAGCACTTTGGCTCCTCGCACGAAGACATCTGGAAGGTGCTTTTCAAGTCCGGCAAATCATGGACGGACTCGGCCGAGGACCACGGGTATCAACTGTCCCGCCCTGCAAGCTCGGTAAGTTTTTATGCGTTTTCCCCGCATACCCCAAGGGAAATGCTGAATGTGTTTTTCTCAACTCCCTAGGGTTGGACGAAGAAGGCGGGGCGGATCCACTGTCCGTCCCCGTTGCCCGAGGAACCAGCCGGCCCACTTCTGACGAAGATGCTGGTCCCGGCGCCGTACAAGGCGCCGAAGAAGAAGGACGAAAAGACCCGGGGCGGCCTTCACCACCGCGGCACTTCGGACACAATATCCGGAGGCTCCAACGTCCGTTCTGCCTTCGAAGAGGATGAGTAGGAGGAGGAAGATGAATCCCCAGCGGGGGGAAGAAAGAAGAGGGCGGCCTCCATACACTTGGAGGCCGAGTAGCCTAAAAGGGGAAAAGCTCCTCTTTCGGAAGAGTCCACTGCCGCTGCCGACAGCAGCCCGGCATGGGATCCCAGGGCCCAGCCCCTGGTGAATTCGTGAGTATAAGATCCGAAGATGCTTATGAGTCCAAACTCATCACGACATAATATTTTAACCTGAGCTATGTTTTCTGTAGTCTGGCGAGGTCCCGCACCGAACGATCCTCGTCAGAGGATTCGCTGAGCTCGGATGCTGTAGAGAGCGGGATGCCCCCGAAGGCCCCTTCCCCCCAAATATGTGCATAACACTGAGGTTTCGTCCCAGAGGGACCCCGGCCAAGGAGTGGGGAAGAGATCGTGAAAGCGGCGCCTGGAGGCCAAACTTTGGGGGTCGGAGACATGGGGGAGAAGATTCCCATGGAAGTCGACGGCGGGAGCCATCTTGAATTCGGCTCCTAGTCGGACGCAATTCCAGAGACCAATACGGCTCCAGAATCAAGCAGGCGGCCTCCCTCGGCTGGAGGGGGCGTGCCTGTTCCACCGGCAATCTCTGTCCAGCCACAGTTGCTGGATGTTTTGCCGGTGGCGCAGAAGAGTGCCTCCATCGTCGATGAACACCATGCCCTGATGGGTGCGGTGATTAAGGAGATTCAGTCTGCTGACAGTGGACTGAATGAAGCCTATATCAGCCTTATAAGAGGCTTTGAGGTATGTTTTATGAGGTTTCGAAGAGTGTCATAGTATGGATAGTAGCCCCTGATACACTGTTCGGTCAAGAAAGGACCGGACAGAGGATCAATTTATTTTTGCAGGAAGACTCACTTGATGACATCTATCTCTCTTCTTTTATAAGCAGGCGTCTGCAGCGGCTGCTGCCTCTCATGCTGTGGAGGTCTCCGGACTGAATAAAAGTCTGGAGCGGGCCGAAGAAGAACTTGGCTAGTTGAAAAGGCAGTTGGAGGATAAACAAGGTATGCGCAAGCCTTGTTCGTGATCACTGCGAACAAATTCTCAGTATGATAACATATGTTTCATTATTTGCGCCAGGGGCGATGACCGAACTCGAGGCTCTGAGGAGGGCTGTTGCCGAGGCCGAGGAAAAGGCAGCCACAGAGTAGGCTCTTCGTGAGAAGCACGAGGCCAGGGTTATTGAAGCTGAGCAGGAGCTTCAAGAGTCCATGAAGAAATGCGAGACCTTGGAGCTGAGTTTAACGGAGAAAGAATCTGAACTCGCCAGGGCTCATCAGGCCGCGCGCAATGCCCAGGGGGAAACCCAAGGCGTCCTGTAGGAGATCCAAGAGGCGAGGACAATCGCGGCGGGTAAGATTTTTTCCATGTAAAGCAAGTATTTGAGGAGAAAATGATGTATCTAATTTTGAGTTCGGATTTCTCTAGGGGTATTTGCGGGACTTCCCCGCAGCATATCGGATGCCGCCCAATTCTATCGAGCTGAAGAAGGGAACACTGCGGATAAGCTCTTCTAGCCGTAGTATCTGGCACTGAATTATCTGGTGCCTTTTGCCGACCAACTGAAACAGCTGATTGGACTACATAGGGCGGTTGAACTAGCCATGAAGGATTTGATTATCCGGCTATGGCATGCCGAGCCGATTCCAGGCAGCTACTTCAGGCTCGTGAAGCAGCTTGTGAGTGCCTGCCCTCGACTTGACGTCATCAAGCGGTCGATCTGTATAGAGGGTGCACGAATGGCCTTCGCCCGTGCAAAGGTGCACTGGGGGAAGATGGATGCTGAAAAGCTGATGACCGAGGGACCGCTAGAGGGGAAGGAGCACCGCAAGCCCGAATTATATTATGAAAGTGTCCTAAAAGGATCCTGCCTAGGGCGGAGCAATGCACCAAGGATATTATATTTCCATGAATACAATCATGTTGTCCTTTGTAATGTTGAACAAGGTCATTTCTATTATTTATTGCCTGTTATATAAAAGTGTATCCTCCTGCGCGGCCATTTTATATATTAAACCTGAGCGTTGGCCAGTCGTCGGCTTCTGCCCCCACGTAGGAAGTACGGGGGTGTTCGGGATAAACCTGATCACTCTTTATCCCAGTTTTGGGTCCTTTGAAGGAGGTGTTCAGCACAACGAACCAGGCAATCAGACTATAGGGCTTTATCACTCTGACTTAGCCATAGGAACTTTATAAAAGGAAGGTAGGCGCAGCCCCTGGTGTTCGAAAGACCGTACGAGGGGCTATATAAGCACCTGATTGGAAGAAAAGCCGATCCATCGCACGTTGCATTGGTTATGGCACTATGCGGGAGAAATCCTTAAAGATTTTACAACCTCTCGAACAGCTGACCAACTCTCGCCGTATCATGACAGACAATTTTCGGCTTTCTCTACTGAGGTGCTTGTCCAGAAGAACCGGGACGCAATCACAGTAGTTCTCCCTGTGTCGCCTTAGCCGATATAGCGGAACGTAAGGCAGCAAAACATGGGAGCCGGGCAAACCCAACATTTGACCCAAGACATGATTCGGAGCTGATGCATATAATGCTATAAGTTCGGGGTGCCGAACTTCCATGAAGGTGTTCGGACCTTATTTCCATATTATGGGTAACGCGAAGCCCCTGGCATATTTAAAGCATATCGCGGTGTACAGATGCCACTTGATAAAAGAATTTCAATAAGAAATAACAACATATAAGCATTATATAAATCCACATGTTGTATTTGACTAGTACGTCGATGCGTGTGAGTACAGGTAATGTGGTAAAAAAGAAATATGACTGTGGAACCTGCTGAGACCAGGGGGAAGAAGCTGTGTGTGCATCCGGCGTATAGTCGGATGGTCATCACGGGGAATATCTAAGGATTCCCTTGCGCGTTCGAGCTGCTTCCATATCGCCAGTCCTGGTCTGCGCAAAGTTAAACCTACAAACAAACTGTAAGAAATGCTTGTGTGCCGCAGAGCGGTTGAGTCGCGGTATGTGGCCTGTCCTGGCTTTCGCCGGAGTGTTTAATTGAGCTCTGGATGAGCTGGGCTATCCTGCCGCGAAATATTTCGAAGTCCTTTAGCGGTGTCTGGGAGTCAGGCCATCGATTCGAGCTTCAGTTGGAAGGTGCTACTTGTAGCTTCTGCTATTAAAGCTGCGGTATACTCCTTGGTGCCGAGGGAAAGTTCGGCCTTGCCATTAACCGTGATGACGCCGTGCAGACCGGGCATCTTGAGCTTACGGTAGGCATAATGTGGTACTGCGTTTAATCGAGCGAACGCAGTTCGTCCGAGCAGTGCCTGATAATCACTGCGAAAGGGGACGATGTCGAAGATTAACTCTTCGGCACAGTAATTGTTTGGTGATCCAAAGACTACCTCAAGGGCGATGGAGCATGTACAGCAGGCCTCCACACCTGGTATAATACCGCTGAAGGTGGTTTTAGTGGGCTTGATCACCGAATGATCGATGCCCATCTTGCGCACTATGTCCTGATAAAGCAGGTTTAGACTGCTACCTCCGTCCATAAGGACTCGCGTGAGGTGGAACCCGTCAATTATTGGGTCGAGGACTAGTGCGGCTGGATTGCCCTGATTAGTGTTAACTGGACGATCCGTGCAGTTGAAGGTGATCGGCCCTAGTTTAAATTGTGGGACGACTGGTTCTGTTAAGTCGAGATCCCTAAGGGTGTGCGTCTGGTCCAGGTTGGGAGTGTAGGTGCTGTTCACCACGTTCACCGTTTGTATTTGCGGGGGAAATTTCTTTTGCCCTCCTGTACTCGGTGATCTGGGCTCCTCGTCGCCATTGTTGCTTTGAGACCCCTTATCTTTGTTTTTGGCACCTGACCTGCCGGCTTGTTTGAATACCCAACATTCTTTGTTGGTATGATGGGCTGGTGTTCCTGGGGTGCCATGAATTTGGCATGGGCGTTCGAGTATGCACTCCAGACTGGACGGCCCCGAATTGTCATTTGTGAGTGGCCCGTTCTGCTGACTGGATGTAGAGCCCTTAAATCCGGCATTGACTGCCGTATCTTCGGCGTTTCCACCATTTTTGCGGCGCTTGTGTTTGTTGCCTCGGGATTTGCCGTTACTATCTCTGGCTTCTGATGTGCCAGGGTTGCTTGCTGTGTTGTTGCTATGGGCCAACCAGCTATCTTCGCCCGCGCAAAAGCGGGTCATGAGTGTCGTGAGGGCTGCCATGGATTTTGGCTTCTCTTGGCCGAGATGTCAGGCAAGCCACTCGTCCCAGATGTTATGTTTAAAGGATGCTAGGGCTTCGGCATCCGAACAGTTGACAATTTAGTTCTTTTTAATTAGGAACCGAGTCCATAATTTCCTAGCTGACTCTCCGGGCCACTGTTTTATGTGACTTAAATCGTCAGCATCCGGTGGCCGCACATAAGTGCCCTGGAAGTTGTCCAGGAATGCCTCTGCCGGGTTCTCCCAGCTTCCGATGGAGTTTGCCGGCAAGCTATTCAGCCAATGCCGAGCCGGACCTTTGAGCTTTAGTGGGAGATACTTGATGGCGTGTAGATCATCCCCGCGGGCCATGTGAATGTGGAGGAAGAAATCCTCTATCCATACCGCGGGGTTTGTGGTGCCGTCATATGATTCAATGTTTACGGGTTTAAACCCTTCTGGGAATTCATGATTCATTACTTCATCAGTGAAGCATAGGGGGTGTGCGGCGCCTTTGTGCTGGGCTATATCACGACGCAGTTCATACGAGTCTTGTCTGCGGTGTTCGGCCCGGCCGGATTTGCTTTTAGTATATCTGGCGTGACGGTTGTCGTCGCGCGTTGGGGCGCGCCCCTGGTCCGTAGATCGATCTTTTATGTCCCAATTTGTTTTCCAATACTTCTCGCAGGTCCCGCGTGTTACCCCGGGCCTTGGTATTTTTGTTTGACTGGCGACGGGGAGCGGTCTGGACTTCGGGCTGATATGCCGCTTTGTCTCGGCCACGTGGTGGCCGGTCAGCGGCATCATACGCTGGTGGTGTAGGCTTTAATGCTTCCTCCTCGAGTTGGGGTAGCAACCTGCGCTTTGGGTAACTTTTGGTTGGGTGCTCGAGTCTGTATTCCTCGGCTGCCAGTACCTTGGTCCATCTGTCCTCTAGCAAATCTTGATTAGCTTGAAGCTGCCGTTACTTTTTCTTTAGGCTTTTTGCTATGGCTATAAGCCGGTGCTTGAAGCGCTCCTGTTCAACGGGATCCTCAGGCATGATAAATTCTTCGTCGCCGAGGCTCACCTCGTCATCGGAGAGGGGCATGTAATTGTCATCCTCTGATTCTCCGTCTGCCGCCTGTTCCTTGGGGCTAACTTGCCCATCCTCCCGCTGAAAGTTTGGCTGGAGGGGATTGTCTTCGTCTTCGGCACTGTCCGCAGCGTTATTGTCTCTTGTGTCGGTATCGCTGCTTTTGCTATGGCGGGGCTTAGAGCGGCGCCGATGACGCGGGTGTTTAGATTGCTTCTCGAGGGGATCATCCTCCGTTTCCTTATTGCCATCGCTTTCTTTGGGGGTGTCCACCATGTATATGTCATATGATGAGGTGGTTGTCCAGCGCCCTGTGGGCGGTGGTTCCTGTTCTTCTCCTGCATCGTCGTCCATACTGTCGATGTCTTCGGAGCCGAAATCAAGCATGTCAGTTAAGTCGTCGACAATGGCTATTAAGTGGGTGGTGGGTGGGGAACGAATTTCTTCGTCGTCCGCTTCCCACTCAAGCCAGACATAGTTCGGCCAAGGGTCTCCTGACAAGGAGAGAGACCTCAATGAATTTAGTACGTCGCCCAAGGGCAAGTACTGAAAAATATCCGCGGAGGTAAACTCCATGATCGGTGCCCAATCAGATTCGATAGGCACGGACGCAGGTGGTTCGGAGCCTGTGGCCGGGGGCGAATCCAAGGGTCCGGCAACACAGGTCTCATAGGGGGTGAAGTCAGTATTCGGCTCTATCGCCGTTGAGTGTGCGGCCTCCGTGGCGGGGTCCATCCACCCATCCTCCAACGGCACGATCTGCTCCAGATTGAAGACCGGAGTAGCCACAGGGGTGATCGCCCGAACACCGTCCGGCGACAGAGCTAAGTCATGCTCGTCACGACGGTGCGATGCACCTGACATGGGCTCGAATCCGTCGAAGATCAAGTCTCCGCGGAAGTCGACGGTATAGTTCAAGCTTCCAAACCCGACCTGATGGCCAGGGGCGTAGCTCTCAATCTGCTCCAGATGGCCAAGCGAGTTGGCCCGCAGTACGAAGCCGCCGAATACGAAGATCTGTCCGAGGAGAAAAACCTCACCCTGGACCGCATCGTTGCCGATGATCGAAGGAGCCACCAAGCCTTACGGTGACAACACAGTGGGACTCTCAATGAAAGCACCAATGTCGGTGTCAAAACCAGCGGATCTCGGGTAGGGGGTCCTGAACTGTGCGTCCAAGGAGGATGGTAACAGGAGGCGGGGGACACAATGTTTACCCAGGTTCGGGCCCTCTCGGTGGAGGTAATACCCTACGTCCTGCTTGATTGATCTTGATGATATGAGTATTACAAGAGTTGATCTACCACGAGATCGTAGAGGCTAAACCATAGAAGCTAGCCTATGATTATGACTGTTGTTGTCCTACGGACTAAACCCTCCGGTTTATATAGACACCGGAGGGGGCTAGGGTTACACAGAGTCGGTTACAAGGGAGGAGATCTACATATCCGAACTGCCAAGATTGCCTTCCACGCAAAGGAGAGTCCCACCCGGACACGAGACGAAGTCTTCAATCTTGTATCTTCGTAGTCCAACAGTCCGGCCAAAGTATATAGTCCGGCTATCCGAGGACCCCATAATCCAGGACTCCCTCACCAGTAAAGAGACGTTGCTGAGTTTTAGAAAAAAGAGAGACGTGCTCCTATAGCTGGTTCGAATCCAAACCTAAACTATGACTATATATGGTGCTATGCTACTCTGCAAGTAATGAAACTGACATATCCAACGTTCGCTTCTCCTCTTCTCTACTTACTCTTCCTAGCATCAGAAGCTCTGGCCACAGCAACCATGTCCGCTGGCTGCTCATCCACCCGCTCTTCAACATGCACCAACCAGATATGCGCCAAGTCGCCACCCATACCATCGCCTATGGGTCTCATCACACCCCCGCCGCACACGCACCGCAGCCGGTTGCTCATCGCGACCTACTGCCGTTGGTGTGGTGCCACTGCTGCAAATTACGCAGAGTCATCCGTTGCGTCTCAAGCACAATCCTCAACCCTGGCCGAGTCTTCTACAAACGCCCGAATCATGGGGTAATAATATGTTTAAGTGTTGTTCTACTGCTTTCAGTTGCTAATTTTTAATAGTTTGGTTAATGATCTTCCTATTTGATTTGTGCAGAAAAGGGAAGATTCGTGTGATTTGTATTTCTGGGAAGTTGCTGATGTGGGGGAACGCAACTACGCTGATTATTTGGTTAGCCGAGGAATACCAATACCAGCAGGTTGGGGTGTTGAACAAGTAACTGAAGGAACGACAGAAGAGGAAGATGCAGAGCAGAAGGTTAAAGATGCAGTTCCTCTGATCATGGCCAAGCAATAGCTGCTGAACGGCCTTGACAGTAATGAGGAGATGAAAGAGCTTGTGAAGATAATGGGAAAATCGATGTGCTCTGTAGGAAGATTGTCTCTTTATTTGCAGTGTACGTAACACTCGTGATGTATTCAGTGGCTATGACATGAGCACTTTGCTGAAACTAGTAATGAATGAAACCTTTGTGGCAGGCTAGGTGTAGTGTTGAAGGAAATATGCCCTAGATGCAATAATGAGGTTGTTATTTATATTTCCTTATATCATGATAAATGTTTATTATTCATGCTAGAATTGTATTAACCGGAAACTTAGTACATGTGTGAATACATAGACAAACAGAGTGTCACTAGTATGCATTTACTTGACTAGCTCGTTGAATCAATGATGGTTATGTTTCCTGACCATAGACATGAGTTGTCATTTGATTAACGGGATCACATCATTAGAGAATGATGTGATTGACTTGACCCATCCGTTAGCTTAGCACGATGATCATTTAGTTTGTTGCTATTGCTTTCTCCATAACTTATACATATTCCTATGACTATGAGATCATGCAACTCCCGAATATCGGATGAACACTTAGTGTGCTATCAAACGTCACAATGTAACTGGGTGACTATAAAGATGCTCTACAGGTGTCTCCGATGGTGTTTGCTGAGTTGGCATAGATCGAGATTAGGATTTGTCACTCCGAGTATCGGAGAGGTATCTCTAGGCCCTCTCGGTAATGCACATCACTATAAGCCTTGCGAGCGATGTGACTAATGGGTTAGTTGCAGGATGATTCATTACGGAATGAGTAAAGAGACTTGTCGGTAAGGAGATTGAACTAGGTATTGAGATACCGACAATCGAATCTCGGGCAAGTAACATACCGATGACAAAGGGAAGAACGTATGTTGTTGTGTGGTTTGACCGATGAAGATCTTCGTATAATATGTAGGAACCAATATGAGCATCTAGGTTCCGCTATTGGTTATTGACCGGAGATGAGTCTCGGTCATGTCTACATAGTTCTCGAACCCGTAGGGTCCGCACGCTTAACGTTCGGTGACGATCGATATTATGAGTTTATGTGTTTTGATGTACCGAAGGTAGTTCGGAGTCCCGGATATGATCATGGACACGACGAGGAGTCTCGAAATGGTCGAGACGTAAAGATCAATATATTGGAAGCCTATGTTTGGACATCGGAATGGTTCCGGATGAGTTCGGGCATTTTCCGGAGTACCGGGATGTTACCGGAACCCCCCGGGGAGTATATGGGCCTTATTGGGCCTTAGTGGAATAGAGGAGAGGAAGGGAAAAGGTGGGAGGCGCGCCCCCCTAGCCCAATCCGAATTGGGTGGGGGCTGCCCCCCTTTCCTTTCCCCTCTCCTCCCCTTCCTTCTCTCCTACTACTACTTGGAAGGGGCGAATCCTACTCCCGGTGGGAGTAGGACTCCCCTGGGGCGCGCCATAGAGGGTCGACCCTCCCCCCTCCTCCACTCGTTTATATATGGGGGAGGGGGGCACCCCATAGACACACAAGTTGATCATTGATCCCTTAGCCGCGTGCGGTGCCCCCCTCCACCATAATCCACCTCGGTCATATCTTAGCGGTGCTTAGGCGAAGCCCTGTTCCGGTAGCATCATCATCACCATCATCACGCCGTCGTGCTGGCGAAGCTCTCCCTCGACACTCAGCTGGATCTAGAGTTCGTGGGACGTCACCGAGCAGAACATGTGCAGATCGCAGAGGTGCCGTACCTTCGGTGCTAGGATTGGTTGGATCATGAAGATGTTCGACTACATCAACCGTGTTGTCATAATGCTTCCTCTTAAGGTCTACGAGGGTACGTGAACAACACTCTTCCCCTCTTGTTGCTATGCATCACCATGATAGATCTTGCGTGTGCATAGGACTTTTTTTGAAATTACAGCGTTCCCCAACAATTGTTGTGAACATCTAATGATTTCTATTAACAAAAATCGGGAGTATCCTCTTTTGCTCATAAATAAATAAATAGCATAGGCCCTTTTGGTAATAAATAAATAAATTAGCAGAGGCCCTGTTGGGTCAGCTTTGTTCCCATTCGAAGACGTCGAGCAAATTGCAGTCCAACAGCAAACTATGTCATCGAACTCAAGTTTCACAGCCAAATACGAGTACAACTAAACAACAATGTCATCATGTTTTAGTCATCATACAATCACCAAACACAAATGAACATACATAACAAGTGATGTTCTCACAGTAAAATACTAAACAACACCTTCATCAGGTTTCAGTTGTCATAGCAAACACAATTTCACATAGTAGATAAAAAACGTCTTCTGACAGGAAAATACGACAAAAGCAATCTAATCATCATCCGCAGCAGCAGCGTCAACATCTTCGCCATGTGTATCAGTCTGAATCGTAATTCCCCAAAGTGTCATCTTCTTCTTCATACTCAATGTCCTCGAACATTGGTTTCTTCTTGATCAACTCTTGTATGCCCACAGCACGACAGGCAATCTTTTCGCGAGCGTCATTGACATGATGGTTCTCAAAGATATTAGGAACATCTGTGGAATCTTGTACATCAGGAGCAGTGTAAGCATCTTCTTGTTGTGCAACTTCATTAAATGAATTCCTCTGCTCAAACCTTCGCAATACTCTCCAGTCATCGCTACATGCAAATGTGTCTTCCAAGAAAAATATCTGTGTTGCTTGATTTGCCAAAATAAAAGGCTCGTTGGTCTGGTACGCCAGTTTGACATTAATGGATTTGAAATAATTATCAGCTCTGGGTCTTGCGATCCTGAAAAACAGGTTATACCAATGACAGCACAACAGAACCACACACTAATGATCCTTGAAACTGGAGATATACTGCAACTGAACAATGTCTGTTATGTTAGCATACATTTCAGTTGTCTCTCTGTCATACGTATCCGTGCTCATGATGGCACTGTTTTGTGTCTTCCTGCCTTCGTCGCGTGCAAGGGTGTTGTAGCGCACATCTCCAACAATGCAAGATTCATAATGTCTTACCCGAGTATCAGGACCCATTGCTAGTGCGTAAAGGACATCATTAACTGCCAGCCCATCCTCCCGCATCTTCTTAACCTATGGTTAGAAAATAGACAAGTTGATCATCTTATGTACTCAATATATTAAAAACTGATAGTGCAATTCAAAAGCTTACATGGCTCTTGAACCATTTCGCAAATCCTGCCACAACCAGTTTGTCAATGTTTCTTGGATTTTACGGCATTAACTCCTTTTTGTAGATGCTGCACAACATAGTGATGGTGTCAAACATCTAAATATCTAAGAATGTGCCGCAAGTTTAGTAGATTACGATGTATAACCCACAACACTTAGCACTTACTTGATATAAGGTAGTATCTCAGGACAGTTATTCAACACATACCAAACCATTTTGTCCAAATCTTTAGGTTTGTCCTCTTCTCGACTCTTCCCTGTAACTCGAATAGAATAATCGAAAACATTGAGCCCGGGATTGTCTTCACCCACCTCTTTGCTAAGCTGATCAGCTGTTTCAATGTATTTTGAGCAGAATGTCAATGCTTCTGTAGCAATATAGGCCTCTGCAATAGAACCCTCGGGTCTAGATCTGTTCCTAAGATAGCCCTTGAAAGTGCCTATCCGCCTTTCAATAGGGTACATCCACCCATGCTGTACTGGACCTCTAAGTAGTGCCTCATCAGGTAGATGAACAACCAAATGCACCATCACATCAAATAAGGCTAGAGGATATATCTTCTCAAGGTCGCATAGGATAGTTGGTATCTTGTCTCTAAGACGCTCCAAAGCATCTACCCTGATATTTCTACTGCAGAGTTCCCTGAAGAATTGTCCCAACTCTGCAACTGCTCTGTATAAGTCAGGGCAGCCTAATCCTCTAAGGATAATAGGCAAAAACCTTTGAAGTAGGACATGGCAGTCATGAGTTTTCAACCCATGTACCTTGTTTCCATCTGCACTGACTCTCCTTTCAGGGTTGGAAGCAAATCCATGTGGGAATCCCACACGTGACAGGACCTTGCAGAATTCTTTTCTTTTTACCTTGTTCAAGGTGTACACAGCTGGTGCCATATCCCATGGTTTACCTTCATCTTCCACCTGCAAGTCCTTTCTGATACCCAGGTGTGTCAAATCAATCCTAGATTTTAAGGTATCTTTCGTCTTGCCTTCAATATTAAGAAGTGTGCCGATAATGCTGTCACATATATTTTTCTCGATGTACATCACATCAAGATTATGCCGCAGATCCAAATCTTTCCAATACTCCAAGTCCCACAAAGTGGGCCTGCGGGTAAACAATAATCTCTCTTTTGCCCTGCCACACTTCCTTTTCCCGCTACCATTACCAGGATGGTTTCCTGGTGTAATATGCCTGACCTTCTCTAATTCCAATTGCAACTCATCGGCGGTGAGCCTATTTGGCGCATCGCGGTTTTCATGCTTTGCATTGAACACATGTCTTAGGTATTTTGTAGAACGCGGCTTGTCCTTGGAAAGGAAACGTCGATGTCCAATGTAACAGATCTTGCTAAGTATTGCATATGACAGATCTGTTCCTAAGGTAGGTATGGTGGCTATTTTGAGGAAGGTATATGGTGGGTTTATGATACCGACGAAAGTTGCACGATACTAGAGAGGTTAGCAATGGTGGAAGGGTGAGAGTGCATATAATCCATGGACTCAACATTAGTCATAAAGAACTCACATAATTATTGCAAAAATCTATTAGTTATCGAAACAAAGTATTACGTGCATGCTCCTAGGGGGATAGATTGGTAGGAAAAGACCATCGCTCGTCCCCGACCGCCACTCATAACGAAGACAATCAATAAATAAATCATGCTCCGACTTCATCACATAACGGTTCACCATACGTGCATGCTACGGGAATCACAAACTTCAACACAAGTATTTCTCAAATTCACAACTACTCAACTAGCATGACTCTAATATCACCATCTCCATATCTCAAAACAATTATCAAGTATCAAAATTCTCATAGTATTCAATGCACTTCTACAAAAGTTTTTATATTATTCCTAAAATAAAATTTCCATGTTGTTCTAAAGGACTCTCAAAATAATATAAGTGAAGCATGAGAGATCAATTATTTCTATAAAATAAAACCACCACCGTGCTCTAAAAGATATAAGTGAAGCATTAGAGCAAAAACTATATGGCTCAAAAGATATAAGTGAAGCATATAGAGTATTCTAATAAATTTCAAATCATGTGAGTCTCTCTCAAAAGGTGTGTACAGCAAGGATGATTGTGGTAAACTAAAAATCGAAGACTCAAATCATACAAGACGCTCCAAGCAAAACACATATCATGTTGTGAATAAAAATATAGCTCCAAGTAAAGTTACCGATAGACGAAGACAAAAGAGGGGATGCCTTCCGCGACATCCCCAAGCTTAGGCTTTTTCGTGTCCTTGAATTTTATCTTGGGGTGCCATGGGCATCCCCAAGATTAGGCTCTTGCCACTCCTTGTTCCACAATCCATCAAATCTTTACCCAGAACATGAAAAGTTCACAACACAAAACTCAAAATAGAAAACCTCGTGAGCTCCGTTAGCGAAAGAAAACAAAACACCACTTCAAGGTACTTTAATGAAATCATTATTGATTTATATTGGTGTTAAACCTACTGTATTCCAACCTCTCTATGGTTTATAAACTCTTTTAATAGCCATAGATTCATCAAAATAAGCAAACAACACAAGAAAAACAGAATCTGTCAAAAACAGAATAGTCTGTAGTAATCTGTAGGTAACGAAAACTTTTGGAACCCCCAAAATTCTAAAATAAATTGATGTATGTGGGGAATTTATCTATTAATCATTTGCAAAAAGAATTAACTAAATATCACCTTCCAAATAAAAATGGCAGCAATTCTCGTGAGCGCTAAAGTTTCTGTTTTTTACAGCAAGATCAAAAAGAATTTCCCCAAGTCTTCCCAACGGTTCTACTTGGCAAAAACACTAATTAAACACAAAAAGCACAACAAAAACAGAGGCTAGATAAATTATTTATTACTAAACAGGAGCAAAAAGCAAGGAATAAAAATAAAATTGAGTTGCCTCCCAACAAGCGCTATCGTTTAACGCCCCTAGCTAGGCATAAAAGCGAAGATAGATCTAGGTATTGCCATGATAATGATAAGGTAAATCGCGAAAACTCATCTCATACTCCCCACGTTCAACATCAACTTTTCTTTTTGGAAAGCAAAAGTAATCACAAGGTCTAAATTTAATGGGACAAAAGTCCCCAAGATCAAGCTCGGGAGGTATTGGTTCCTCCTTTGGCCCCTCATATTGCCCAATCAATTCATCATTATAAGCATTCTTTTGGCAAAAAGTCATGAGCCTTTGTTCAAGGGAAAAACCTAGCCCATTGTTCTGGATGGAAAAATTATCATTAAGTTCAGAGATCCTATTAACAAGAGCATTGGTAGGAACCTTTTTTCTAAGGTTTTCATTAAAAGCAACATGATCTAACGATCGTAAACGCATAATATCTTCTTTATAGAAAAGGATCGCTTCTATGGGAGGACGGCCAGTATCCACCCTATAATGCGCAAAAATTTCATTGGCTTGTCTTATTATAAATCTAAACTCATGAGCTAAAAATATGGTAGCAGCTCGCTTAATAGAAGAATGCTCAATATTAGAAAATTCTAGGAAAATCCTTTATATGGAAGGATGCATATGTAAAAATTGTCTTTCAAGTTCAACTATGAGCAAAGATATAGAATCTGGGAGACTACTAGTTTTATGAAGGATAGATCCACTCATGGTGGGCAAAGCACTGACACAAGTAAAGAAATCTTGGATAACTCCCTTCCCAATAATATTACCGCTGCCAATACGAAACTTTCTAGTGTGCAAAATAGTAGGGTTTTCAAGAGGATCATCAATAGCATCAAAGTTTTCCATATTACTATCCTTACCAATGATAACCTCCCCAATTTCAGACATGATGGCAAAAAATTGCAAAAAGAACGAGCACACAGAAGGCAGGAAGAAAAAAAAGGCGAACGGAAAGAGAGGGCGAATAAAACGGCAAGGGTGGAGTGGGGGAGAGGAAAACGAGAGGCAAATGGCAAATAATGTAATGCGGAGGATAAGAGTTGTGATGGGTACTTGGTATGTCTTGACTTGGCATAGATCTCCCTGGCAACGGCGCCAAAAATCCTTCTTGCTACCTCTTGAGCACTGCGTTGGTTTTCCCTTGAAGAGGAAAGGGTGATGCAGTAAAGCAGCGTAAGTATTTCCCTTAGTTTTTGAGAACCAAGGTATCAATCCAGTAGGAGACCACGCGCAAGTCACCTCATACCTACACAAACAAATAAGAACCTCGCAACCAACACGATAAAGGGGTTGTAAATCCCTTCACGGCCACTTGCAAGAGTGTGATCTGATAGAGATAATGATAATAAGATAAATATTTTTGGTATTTTTACGATATAAATTGAAAGTAAAGATTGCGAAATAAAATAGATTGGAAACATGTATAACGGAAAATAGAACCGGGGGCCATAGGTTTCACTAGTGGCTTCTCTCAAGATAGCATAAGTATTACGGTGGGTGAACAAATTACTGTCGAGCAATTGATAGAAAAGAGAATACTTATGAGAATATCTAGGCATGATCATGTATATCGACATCATGTCCGCGACAAGTAGACCGACTCATGCCTGCATCTACTACTATTACTCCACACATCGACCGCTATCCAGCATGCATCTAGAGTATTAAGTTCATAAGAACAGAGTAATGCCTTAAGCAAGATGACAAGTTGTAGAGGGATAAACTCATGCAATATGATATAAACCCCATATTTTTATCCTCGATGGCAACAATACAATATGTGTCGTTTCCCCTACTATCACTGGGATCGAGCACCGCAAGATTGAACCCAAAGCTAAGCACTTCTCCCATTGCAAGAAAGATCAATCTAGTAGGCCAAACCAAACTGATAATTTGAAGAGACTTGCAAAGATAAACCAATCATACATAAAAGGATTCAGAGAAGAATCAAATATTGTTCATAGATAATCTGGATCATAAACCCACAATTCATCGGATCTCGACAAACACACCGCAAAAGAAGATTACATCGAATAGATCTCCAAGAGAATCGAGGAGAACTTTGTATTGAGATCCAAAGAGAGAGAAGAAGCCATCTAGCTACTAGCTATGGACCCGAAGGTCTGAAGTAAACTACTCACACATCACCGGAGAGGCCATGGAGTTGATGTAGTGGCCCTCCGTGATCAATGCCCCCTCCGGCGGAGCTCCGAAAAAGGCCCCAAGATGGGATCTCTTGGGTACAGAAGGTTGCGGCGGTGGAATTAGGTTTTCATGGTGCTCCTGGATGTTTGTGGGGTACGTGGACTTATATAGGAGGAAGAAGTAGGTCGGTGGAGCAACGAGGGGCTCACAAGGGTGGAGGGCGCGCCCAGAGGGTAGGCGCGCCCCTGCCTCGTGGCCTCCTCGATTGTTTCTTGATGCCCACTCCAAGTCTCCTGATCACGTTTGTTGAGAAAATCATGTTCCCGAAGGTTTCATTCCGTTTGGACTTCGTTTGATATTCCTTTTCTAGGAAACACTGAAATAGGCAAAAAAAATAGCAATTTGGGCTGGGCCTCCGCTTAATAGGTTAGTCCCAATTAACATCCAAAAAAGATAATATAATAGCATGGAGAAATCAAAAATTATAGATACGTTGGAGACGTATCAACTACCTTCGGTACATCAAAACACATAAACTTGTAATACCGATCGTCACTGGACGTTAAGCATGAGGACCCTACGGGTTCGAGAACTATGTAGACATGAATAAGGCATGTCTCCGGTCTATAACCAATGGCGGAACCTGGATGCTCATATTGGTTCCTACATATTCTACAAACATCTTTATCGGTCAAACCGCATAACGATATACGTTGTTCCCTTTGTCATCGGTATGTTACTTGCCCGAGATTCGATCTTCGGTATCTCAATAACTATTTCAATCTCGTTACCGGCATGTCTCTTTACTCGTTCTGTAATGCTACATCCTGTAACTAACTCATTAGCTACATTTCTTGCAAGGCTTATAGTGATGTAAGGAAGTAACATACACCTCTCCGACAATCAGAGTGACAAATCCTAATCTTGATCCATGCCAACTCAACAAACACCATCGAAGACACCTATAGAGCACCTTTATAATCACCCAGTTATGTTGTGACATTTGGTAGCACACAAAGTGTTCCTCCGGTATTCGGGAGTTCCATGATCTCATAGTCATAGGAACATGTATAGTTATGGAGAAAGCAATAGCAACAAACTAAACGATCATCGAGCTAAGCTAACGGATGGGTCAAGTCAATTACATCATTCTCTAATGATGTGATCTCGTTAATCAAATGACAATTCATGTCTATGGTTAGGAAACATAACCATCATTGGTTCAACGAGCTAGTAAAGTAGAGGCAAACTAGTGACACTCTGTTTGTCTATGTATTCACACATGTACTAAGTTTCCGGTTAATACAATTCTAGCATGAATAATAAACATTTATCATGATGTAAGGAAGTATAATTAACAGCTTTATTATTGCCTCTAGGGCATATTTCCTTCAGTCTCCCACTTGCACTAGAGTCAATAATCTAGATTACATTGTAATGATTCTAACACCCATGGAGTCTTGGTGTTGATCATGTTTTGCTCATGGGAGAGGCTTAGTCAACGGGTCTGCAACATTCAGATCTATATGTATCTTGTAAATCTCTATGTCTCCCTCCTTGAGTTGATCGCAGATGGAATTGAAGCGTCTCTTGATGTGCTTGGTTCTCTTGTGAAATCTGGATTCCTTTGCCAAGGCAATTGCACCAGTATTGTCATAAAAGATTTCCATTGGACCCGATGCACTAGGTATGACATCTAGATCGGATATGAACTCCTTCATCCGGACTCCTTCATTTGCTGCTTCCGAAGCAGCTTTGTATTCTGCTTAACACGTAGATCTCGCCACGACGCTCTGCTTGGAACTGCACCAACTGACAACTCCACCATTTAATAAAAACACGTATATAGTTTGTGACCTAGAGTCATCCGGATGAGTGTCAAAGCTTGCATCGACGTAACCGTTTACGACAAGCTCTTTGTCACCTCCATATACGATAAATATATCCTTAGTCCTTTTCAGGTATTTCAGGATGTTCTTGACCGCTCTCCAGTGATCCACTCCTGGATTACTTTGGTACCTCCCTGCTAAACTTATAGCAAGGCACACATCAGGTCTGGTACACAACATTGCATACATGATAGATCCTATGGCTGAAGCATAGGGAACACCTTTCATTTTCTCTCTATATTCTGCAGTGGTCGGGCATTGAGTCTTACTCAACTTCACACCTTGTAATACAGGCAAGAACCCTTTCTTTGCCTGATCCATTTTGAACATCTTCAAAACTTTATCAAGGTATGTGCTTTGTGAAAGTCCAATTAAGCGTCTTGATCTATCTCTATAGATCTTGATGCCCAATATATAAGCAACTTCACCGAGGTCTTTCATTGAAAAATTCTTATTCAAGTATCCTTTTATGCTATTCAGAAATTCAGTATCATTTCCAATCAACAATATGTCAACTACATATAATATCAGAAATGCTTCGGAGCTCCCACTCACTTTCTTGTAAATACATGCTTCTCCTAAAGTCTGTATAAAACCATATGCTTTGCTCACACTATCAAAGCGTATATTCCAACTCTGAGAGGCTTGCACCAGTCCATAAATGGATCGATGGAGCTTGCACACTTTGTTAGCACCTTTTGGATCAACAAAACCTTCTGGTTGCATTATATACAACTCTTCTTTAAGATATCCATTAAGGAATGCAGTTTTGACATCCATTTGCCAAATTTCATAATCATAAAATGCGGCAATTGCTAACATGATTCAGACGGACTTAAGCATCGCTATGGGTGAGAAGGTCTCATCGTAGTCAACTCCTTGAACTTGTCGAAAATGTTTCGCAACAAGTCGAGCTTTGTAGACAGTAATATTACCGTCAGCGTCGGTCTTCTTCTTGAAGATCCATTTATTTTCTATGGCCTGCCGATCATCGGGCAAGTCAACCAAAGTTCATACTTTGTTCTTATACATGGATCCCATCTCAGATTTCATGGCCTCAAGCCATTTTGCGGAATCTGGGCTCATCATCGCTTCCTCATAGTTCGTAGGTTCGTCATGGTCAAGTAACATGACTTCCAGAACAGGATTACCGTACCACTCTGGTGCGGATCTTACTCTGGTTGACCTACGAGGTTCAGTAGTAACTTGATCAGAAGTTTCATGATCATCATCATTAGCTTCCTCACTTACTGGTCTAGGAATCAGTGGAACTGATTTCAGTGATGAACTACTTTCCAATAAGGGAGAAGGTACAATTACCTCATCAAGTTCTACTTTCCTCCCACTCACTTCTTTCGAGAGAAACTCCTTCTCTAGAAAGGATCCATTCTTAGCAACGAATATCTTGCCTTCGGATCTATGATAGAAGGTGTACCCAACAGTCTCCTTTGGGTATCCTATAAAGACACATTTCTCAGATTTATGTTTGAGCTTATCAGGTTGAAGCTTTTTCACATAAGCATCACAGCCCCAAACTTTAAGAAATGACAACTTGGGTTTCTTGCCAAACCACATTTGATAAGGTGTCATCTCGACGGATTTAGATGGTGCCCTATTTAACGTGAATGTAGCTGTCTATAAAGCATAACCCCAAAATGATAGCGGTAAATCAGTGAGAGACATCATAGATCGCACCATATCTAATAAAGTGCGGTTAAGACGTTCGGAGACAGCATTATGCTGTGGTGTTCCAGGTGGCGTGAGTTGCAAAACTGTTCTGCATTGTTTCAAATGAAGTCCAAACTCATAACTCAAATAGTCACCTCCACGATCAGATCGTAGAAACTTGATTTTCTTGTTATGATGATTTTCCACTTCACTCTGAAATTATTTGAACCTTTCAAATGTGTCAGACTTATGTTTCATTAAGTAGATATACCCATATCTGCTCAAATCATCTGCGAAGGTGAGAAAATAACGATATCTGCCGCGAGCTTCAATGTTCATTGGACCACATACATCAGTATGTATGATTTCCAATAACTCTGTTGCTCGATCCATTATTCCGGAGAACGGAGTTTTAGTCATCTTGCCCATGAGGCATGGTTCGCAAGTACCAGTGATTCATAGTCAAGTGATGCCAGAAGTCCATCAGAATGGAGTTTCTTCATGCGCTTTACACCAATATGACCTAAACGGCAGTGCCACAAATAAGTTGCACTATCATTATCAACTCTGCATCTTTTGGCTTCAGTACTATGAACATGTGTATCATTACTATCAAGATTTAGTAAAAATAGACCACTCATCAGGGGTGCATGACCATAAAAGATATTACTCATATAAATAGAACAACCATTATTCTCTGATTTAAATGAATAACTGTCTCACATCAAACAAGATCCAGATATAATGTTCATGCTCAAAGCTGGCACCAAATAACAATTATTTAGGTCTAAAACTAATCCTGAAGGTAGATGTAGAGGTAGCGTGCCGACGGCGATCACATCGACTTTGGAACCATTTCCCACGTGCATCGTCATCTCATCCTTAGGCAATCTTTGCTTAATCTGTAGCCCCTATTTCGAGTTACAAATGTTAGCAATTGAACCAGTATCAAATACCAAGGCACTATTGCGAGCATTAGTAAGGTACACATCAATAACATGTATATCAAATATACCTTTCACTTTGCCATCATTCTTCTCCGCCAAATACTTGGGGCAGTTCCGCTTCCAGTGACCAGTTCCTTTGCAGTAGAAGCACTCAATCTCAGGCTTAGGTCCAGACTTGGGTTTCTTCACTTGAGCAGCAACTAGCTTGCTGTTCTTCTTGAAGTTTCCCTTCTTGTCTTTACCCTTTTTCTTGAAACTGGTGGTCTTGTTAACCATCAACACTTGATACTCCTTCTTGATTTCTACCACCGCAGCCTTTAGCATTGCAAAGAGTTCAGGAATCGCCTTATCCATCCCTTGCATATTATAGTTCATCATGAAGCTCTTGTAGCTTGGTGGCAGTGATTAAAGAACTCTGTTAATGACACTATCATCGGGAAGATTAACTCCCAGTTGAGTCAAGTGGTTGTGGTACCCAGACATTCTGAGTATATGTTCATTAACAGAACTATTGTCCTCCATCTTGCATCTGTAGAACTTATTGGAGACTTCATATCTCTCAATCCGGGCATTTGCTTGAAATATTAACATCAACTCCTGGAACATCTCATATGCTCCATGACGTTCAAAACGTTGTTGAAGTCCCAGTTCTAAGCCGTAAAGCACGGCACACAGAACTATCGAGTAGTCATCAGCTTTGCTCTGCCAGGTGTTCATAACATCTGGCGTTGCTCCTACAACGGGTTTGTCACCTAGCGGTGCTTCCAGGACGTAATTCTTCTGTGTAGCACGGAGGATAATCCTCAAGTTACGGACCTAGTACGTGTAGTTGCTACCATCATCTTTCAACTTAACTTTCTCTAGGAACGCATTAAAATTCAACGGAACAACAACACGGGCCATCTATCTACAACAACATAGACATGCAAAATACTATCAGGTACTAAGTTCATGATAAATTAAAGTTCAATTAATCAAATTACTTAAGAACTCCCACTTAGATAGACATCTCTCTAATCATCTAAGTGATCACGTGATCCATATCAACTAAACCATGTCCGATCATCACGTGAGATGGAGTATTTTTTAATGGTGAACATCACTATGTTGATCATATCTACTATATGATTCACGCTCGACCTTTCGGTCCCCAGTGTTCCGAGGCCATATCTGCATATGCTAGGCTCTTCAAGTTTAACCCGAGTATTCTGCGTGTGCAAAACTGGCTTGCACCTGTTGTATGTGAACGTAGAGCTTATCACACCCGATCATCATGTGGTGTCTCGGCACGACAAACTATAGCAACGGTGTATACTCGGGGAGAACACTTATACCATGAAATTTAGTGAGAGATCATCTTATAATGCTACCGCCGAACTAAGCAAAATAAGATGCATAAAGGATAAACATCACATGCAATCAATATAAGTGATATGATATGGCCATCATCATCTTGTGCCTTTGATCTCCATCTCCAAAGCATCGTCATGATCACCATCGTCACCGGCTTGACACCTTGATCTCCATTGAAGCATCATTGTCATCTTGCCAACTATTGCTTCTACGACTATCGCTACCGTTTAGTGATAAAGTAAAGCAATTACATGGCGATTGCATTTCATACAATAAAGAGACAACCATATGTGTCGTGGGTTTGTCACGGTAGATGTCCTTGTGAAAGGACTTAGTCGTGGAGCCATCGCAATGGGTTAGCTTAAAGGGGTTAAACCGGAGAAGGGGACACGAGGAGTTTTATACTAGTTCAGCCCCTTCAAGGAAGGTAAAAGCCTACGTCTAGTTGTGATTGGTATTGCTAGGGTTTTGAAGGCCAGGGAGCGAATCCGCTTTGTCTGGCTCTCGAGTTGTTGTCTGTCCCCTGAACCGCTGCTGGGTCGTCCCCTTATATACATGGGTGGCGCCCGCGGTTTACAGAGTCCCGAAGCCGGATCATAAACGTTTCCGGTTCGGTCTCTACACTTCCTATCTTACAAATCAAGTTACATGATCAAGTCGGTTTACATCTACAGGCCTTAACCCACTTCTGGGCCTTGGGCCTTCGTAAAGCATCATCATCTTCACATCTTCATAAAGTTAATCCGGCTACTCCTGGCCGGTTTACGTCCAGTAGTAATATCCCCAACATTAGGCCCCAGATTGATTTGAACAGGTTTCATGTCAATCCTTAGTAAAAACTTCGTCTTCCACATCTTCTCATACTTTGGTAAACCGCCGTGACATCATCTTCTCGGATCGTGGTAAACTGTCGTGACGTCATCTATAAAACTACGTATGACACATCTTCATTAATGGTCCTCCGACAATCGGGGCGACAGCTCTGCCTCACTTCTATGTTTTGGCTCCTTGATTTTCGCGCCTAACACCTATCCCTTGCCTTTATAAATAAGATCGAGGGGTCATTTTCACTTTTTCCCCTCGTGCCTCTTCGCGTCATCTTCCTTGCACTGCTCAACCTCCAGAGCTCCGCCGCCACCGTCGACCGTCGCCTATGCTCTGACCCCGGCCACTGCATCACCCTGAACACACCAGAATACCGTGGTATCTCTCCGCCGTTCCTGTGATACTGGTAACCCTTTTTCCTTCCACCCTAGATCTTGTTTTTAGAGTTTCACTGCTCGTCGGAGTTTATCGAAAAACTCAGTGTTGTTCTTCTCTTTTCTTCTCTGTAGCATCCCAGGCTAGGTTGGACCTGTTATCCTTGCGCGACCGTAGCCATAATCGCATTCTCCTCATTAGACTCTCTCTTTATACGAAGAACAACTTATCTGAATCTGCTGAACTGTCTAAATATCTGAAGCTTGAACCTGAATATATTCCAGTTTCTGTCATACCTTAGATCCGAAATTTTCATATAAATCTGTGAAATCTGTTTCCCCTTACTTAGATATTTTTAGATCTGTACCCCTCACAGCAATATAGGCGGTTTAACTTTGCAAGAATGACAATACGGTATACACCATTAGTCCCCTTGTTGAACCGCCAATGTACTTCCTCTTATAGCCTTTATTTAATAAATTCTTGTATGGAATTGCCAACTCCGGTTTAGCAATATGCCTATATCCTTGATATAACCTTGTCCTTCATTATTATATCAGTCTCCGGTTTACGCAATCTTATGTACCAGTATATGTTGATATCATTATATCTTGTTTGTCATCCGGAGTGATTTGTAAACCGGCGTTTCTTCCACAGCTTTTTTGCTCTGCAATGGCCAAGCAATTTACCGCTTGCAACTGGGCCCGTTCCCGGGTCACCGAGGAACAATTGAACGATATGGTTAGAATTGGTACTTTGCCTAAGAAGACTGAAATTAAATGGCGAGTTCCAGGAGCAGAAAATCCTCCGACCCCAAGGCAGGGTGAGGTGGTGGTCTTTGTTTACCACATAGGTCATGGCTTCAAACCGCCAGGGTCAAAGTTTTACCGAGATGTGCTTGCCAATTTCCAACTCCATCCTTAAGACATCGGGCCCAACTCAGTATCCAATCTATGCAACTTCCAGGTCTTCTGTGAAGTGTACTTACAGGAAGAACCAACTGCGGAGTTGTTCCGGGACTTTTTTCACTTAAACCGGTGCACAGAATTTGTAAATGGCCGCAACACTGAACTTGGTGGTGTCTCAATTCAGAAGCGGAAAGAAGTTGAATTCCCTCATGCCAAACTGCACAGCCACCCAAAGGAATGGAACCAGACTTGGTTTTACTGCAGAGACACTTCTCCTGAAGATGAGAATCCCCTCCCAGGCTTTCGTGATCACCGGCTGTCCAACACCCATCCGATGCCGCAACGCTTAAGTTCCGCAGAAAGGGCGAAATATGCCCCTCAACTCGCCAAACTCCGGGCTTTTATGGCCAACGGTTTAACAGGTGTTGATTTCGTGCACTATTGGATATCTTGGAGCATCTTGCCACTAAGCCGGCATCCCAGTTTAATGTGTGAGTACACCGGTGAGGTTGAAGACCCTCAACGTCATTGCAACATTCAAGTGACAGATGAAGAAGTCACTGAAGGTGTAAATAAAATTTTGAATGAATCGGAACTAGTCTGTAGTCAAACCGGCTTGAATCCCTTCTATACCAAGAACAAACCGCCCGCTGTAAGCACTATACTTCCTTTTCATATTTGATATCTTTAATTTGTGCAACTTGTAATCCTTCTTCTGTGTATGTATGTATAGGGTGATGATCCCTTCTGGAAACGGGAAACTGTAGAAAAAGCAGTAAAGCCAACCGGGGATAAAGCGGTCAAACCATCTCGCCCCAAAACCAAAGCCATCAGACGGACGTAAAAACGGAAAACGGCTCACCGGATCAACATGGAACTTGATGATGATGCTGATGATCCGGAAGTTGAGGTAGAACTTGACTCACTTGGCTCCCTTTTCATGCATCTCATTAACAATGATCTTCCTCGGGAGGACGTAGAAGGCAGTCAAGCTGGTGATGAAGAGGTAATTACCCTTTCCTCCGGTTCAGACTCTAAGCCAACACAAAAAACCCGTCAAGCAGTCCGGAAAGTAAGCTTTTCTCATCCTCTTGCTCATTTGGATCCAACATTTATTTTGAAGACTCAGCAGCATGAAGCTCGCTGGACAACCCGGCACAGTGGCCAACAGGTTACTTCAACCGGTTTACCTGACACCCCGGTTCGGAAACGCCGGTCTGAGGTCTCTCCTACTTCTGACAATTCTTACCCCAAGGCAGGTTATTTCAGACAACCTCTTAATCCGTCCAATTCAAATTATCAGGTGACACCTCCCTCATCCTCTGGTGAATCGACAACAACTCAACTGCCCCCTCTGAAAACTGTGGCTGGGTAAGCTTTGTAACCTTTCATCTCAATGTGTTGTAAATCTGGAATAAAATGTTAACCCTCTTTTTAATTTTGTCTGCAGAGCCAAAGCCAGACCCATCAAGAAAGCTCGGGTCAACAATCCGCCCGAAGACCCAGCCACTTTTGAAGAAGAACCAAGAGGTGACCCGGACCAGACTTGTGAACCATAGGGCCCTCATCTTGAAGCCGCCTCTGACGACCCGCCCCTTCAAGGCCAAAACACTGATGAACCAACAGACGCTGAGCCTGCCGCATCTGACACTGAACCGGCAGAGCCAAACCGGGCTAGTCCGGTGAAAGATGCTGAGACTCCATTATCACCAGCCAAAAACACTGAATCATTACTGGAATGGGCCACAGCTCTCCTGGCCATCCCGTAGTCTTGGCTCAACATAGTGCCGAAGAAGAGCGGGCTGCTAGGGAAAAAGGCAAATGGAGTAGCGATTTATCAAGTTATGCTCATCTCAACGCTGAAGAGCTTCACTCTGGCTTCTTGAACCGTCTGCACTCAAACCGGGACTATGAATCCGGTTTGGTGAATTTGATGAAGGAGCGATATGAGGTATTTTCATCTCCCTTTGTTTGTTGATTCATAGTTGAAATACTAGCCCAAGTAGCCCCCAAGGGCCGTTTTATGATGTTAATCATAAACCGGGTCTTTGTAGCATTTTAAGTTTCTCTTCACTGATCCTCAAAATTTCAGGTCACTTAATAAGAACCAAGACTCTTCCTTTAATAATTAGATAGCTTTCCGCAGCGTAGCCCCCAAAGGCCGGTTTAACTTGACAAGTTAATCCGGGTTTTAATCCATGCATCCGTTTTTGAACAGATGTACATTAGCCCCCAAGTGTCAAGGATAATGCTTGCATTGTTTTGGAGACTTGTATAAAATGTAGTAATTTAGAGCAAGTAGGCATTAGCCCCCAAGTACGAAGTGCATAACTTGTTATACGCTTTGTACTTAGAACATATATATATATCCTGTTGTTTGACATATCTTCAATGTTGCAGGCTGAACTAAGGAATAGAGATGCACGAAACGCTGACTTGCAAGAGAATGTGAAGTCACAATAGGCAGAAGCTGCAAAGCCAAAGAGGAACTGACCCAAGCCCTGGCCGCAATGGAAAAGCTGAAAGAATCTTTTAACAAAGACTGTGGTGATTGGGAAACCGAAAAATCCGGTTTAACAAAAAGAGCTGAAGACGCGGAAGCAGCCCTGAAACCAGTTGTGGATGAACTAACTGGTTTGAAATGGCAAATCAATGCTATGACTTCTGCTATCTTTGGTAAGTATCTCCTTATGTATTTTGTGCAAGTCATGGAACCTTATCATTGATCAGAATGCTGATGTTAACCCGTGACAGGCACTCAGATTGCTCATCTTGGTACAGACATGCGGATGAAGCTCAAAGGACGCCGGTTTATCAGAAGACACTTATGAACTTTTATAAAGTAAAAAATCTTCAACAAATAAGACTCAAAAAGGAAATATGCAAGGCTTTTTACGAGCTGCCAGGCTCCAAATTGAGGCTTTTCATGGGCTGCCAGGCCTCTGAGTTAAACCATTTAACAAAGCCTTTTAAGATGTGCCTCCAATTAACCAATCGCCGTTTTAACTTTGACAGGTTCAGGGTCTGTAAAAGATTGACTTGTCAAACATTTGGCGGGTCATACCAGGATTACCTGGACAGGAGTGGCTTACTTGATGAAGGCAGGTTAACCCGGGTTTTTAGGTGAATACACCAGGCTTCCAAGCCGTGGCTTGATAGCCAATTACAAGGGTCCTTTCAAACTCTTTGTTGCTTTGCAAAAAAGAGCCCCCAAGTAACTTTGTGAGCTGTGCTCAGTGGGTGCCCATGTTTGAGTTTGTGCTTTGTGCAACACTCTCTTTGGCCCCACATATTTTCCTTTGTGGCTTAAATGCCTATCAAGAGGTGTAGCTATGGTGTGATAACAACCAAGCCCCCTAGTGATATCCCTTCGTGGTTTCAAACCGATCAAAAGGTGTAGCTATGGTGTGATAACAACCAAGCCCCCTAGTGATATCCCTTCGTGGTTTCAAACCAATCAAAAGGTGTAGCTATGGTTCAGATATAACCAAGCCCCCTAGTGATTTTCTTTATATCCGTGTGGCTGCAGAGATTGGATTAACAAAACACTCCACTTGGTCAATAAACCCTTGTGAGCACACACATGATGTAAAAAGAACAGATACCCCGCTTGAATGGAGGCTTCGGTTTATTATATAATATATACATTGTCATAAATATGTACATATGAAGAGCTTATGGCTCAAGTATAGTAAGGCCAAAGAAGAGCTATGTTCCACGGCCGCTTGGTCTACTCCTCCGATTTACGTGAGTCTTGGTGCTCTCGAACATCAATGA
Source organism: Triticum urartu (assembly GCF_003073215.2). Lineage (NCBI taxonomy): Eukaryota > Viridiplantae > Streptophyta > Magnoliopsida > Poales > Poaceae > Triticum > Triticum urartu. The sequence continues at coordinate 394,141,291 of NC_053023.1, read as the reverse complement.
GGTAGTATGACCCGTTGTGCAGATTCTTGATGACCACAAAAGGTCCTTCCCAAGGTGGGGATAACTTGTGCATATCAGTTTGATCCTGAATGAGCCGGAGCACCAAATCTCCCTCTTGAAAGGTTCTAGTCTTAACCCGGCGGCTATGATATCGTCGGAGATCCTGTTGATAAATCGTTGAATGTGCTGCTGCGAGGTCACGTTCTTCATCTAACAGGTCCAGAGAATCTTGACGTGTTGTCTGATTATCCGCTTCAACGTAAGCTGCCACCCGGGACGAATCGTGACGGATGTCACTAGGGAGAACCGCCTCCGCTCCATAAACCATGAAGAAAGGTGTGTAACCTGTCGATCTGTTGGGTGTGGTGTTGATGCTCCATAACACAGAAGGTAATTCCTCCACCCAATAACCCGGTGTCCGTTGCAAAGGAACCATAAGCCAGGGTTTAATACCTCTCAAAATTTCTTGATTTGCCCTTTCCGCTTGACCATTAGACGAGGGGTGAGCCACGGATGCTATATCAAGCCGGATGTGCTCACGTTGGCAAAATTCCTCCATCTCTCCCTTTGACAGATTAGTACCATTATCAGTTATAATGCTGTGTGGAAAACCAAACCGGAAAATCACCTTTTTGATGAATTGAACCGTCGTGGCCGCATCACACTTGTTGACTGGCTCTGCTTCCACCCATTTGGTGAATTTATCAACTGCCACTAATAAGTGGGTCCTTTTGTCCTTGGATCGCTTGAAAGGTCCAACCATATCAAGCCCCCAAGTCGCAAACGGCCAATTTATTGGAATCATCCTCAACTCCTGAGCCGGAATGTGAGCACGGCGTGCGAATTTTTGGCAACCATCACATCTCTTGACTAAATCCTCCGCATCAGCATGTGCTGTTAACCAGTAAAAACCGTGGCGAAAGGCTTTAGCAACCAAAGTCTTTGAACCGACGTGATGACCGCAATCCCCTTCATGGATTTCTCGCAAAATCTCACAACCCTCTTGAGGAGAAACACAACGCTAAATTGCTCCTGAAACGCTGTAACGATGTAACTCCCCGTTGAGTATGTTCATGGACTTGGAACGCCGGATTATTTGTTGGGCCAACGCTTCATCATCTGGTAACTCGCCCCAGTTCATGTAAGCCAGATATGGGATTGTCCAATCCGGTATGGCGTGCAAAGCTGCCACCAATTGAGCCTCCGGATCAGGAATAGCCAACTCTTCTTCTGTTGGTACCTTTACTGACAGATTATACAATACGTCAAGAAAGAAATTTGGTGGAACCGGTTTACGCTGAGAGCCAAGACGACTTAAAGCATCTGTCGCTTCATTATTTCGACGGTCTATGTGGTCCACCTGATAACCTTTGAAGTGACCAGCCACTGTATCCACCTCTCGCCGATAGGCAGCCATGAGTGGGTCTTTAGAATCCCAAGTGCCAGACACCTGTTGAGCCACCAGATCTGAATCGCCGAAGCACTTAACCCGGCTTAAATTCATCTCCTTAGCCATCCGAAGACCCTAGAGCAAAGCCTCATATTCAGCTGCATTGTTAGTACAGGGGAACATTAATCGGAGGACATAACAAAACTTGTCACCTCGTGGGGACGTTAGTATGACTCCAACCCCCGAGCCCTCCAACTGCCTGGATCCATCAAAATGAATAGTCCAATATGTATTATCTGGTTTCTCTTCTGGTGCCTGTAACTCCGTCCAATCATTGATGAAGTCCACGAGTGCCTGGGATTTGATCGTTGTGCGGGGTATATAGTTGAGCCCATGAGGTCCAAGCTCGATAGCCCACTTGGCAATTCATCTAGTTGCTTCTCTGTTTTGAATGATATCTCCCAGAGGGGCTGAAGTGACCACTATGATGGGATGGACCTGAAAGTAGTGTTTGAGTTTCCGGCTTGCCATAAACACTCCATACACCAGCTTCTGCCAATGTGGATACCTCTGCTTTGACTCAATGAGCACCTCACTGATATAATAAACCGGCCGTTGAACCGGATATTCCTCGCCAACCTCCTTGCACTCCACCACGATAGCCACGCTAACAGCTCGGGCATTATCAGCCACATATAGCAATAACGGCTCCTTATCGATCGGTGCTGCAAGCACGGGCGGTTCAGCTAACTGCCTCTTTAGATCCTCAAATGCTTTATCAGCTGCCTTGCTCCAGACAAAATTATCAGTTTTCTTAAGCATCCGATATAAAGGGATGGCCTTCTCTCCAAGGAGACTGATAAACCGGCTCAAAGCTGTAATCCGGCCGGCCAGACGTTGAACGTCATTGATACACGCCGGTTTAGCCAAAGATGTAATTGCTGAAATCTTTTCCGGATTAGCCTCAATGCCTCTGTTTGACACTAGAAAACCCAAGAGCTTGCCTGCCGGGACACCAAAGACACACTTCTCCGGATTGAGCATCATCTTGTAAACCCGAAGGTTGTCAAAGGTTTCTCTCAAATCATCTATCAATGTTTCCTCCTTTCTGGACTTTATCACAATATCATCCACATATGCATGAACATTGCGCCCAATCTGCTTATGAAGGCAATTCTCAACACATCGCTGATAAGTTGCCTGGGCACTCTTAAGTCCAAAGGGCATGGAGACATAGCAGAAGGCTCCAAAGGGAGTTATGAAAGCTATCTTCTCCTGGTCCTTAACCGCCATTTTGATCTGATGATAACCAGAATATGCATCCAGGAAACACAAACGGTCACAACCTACCGTAGCATCAATTATCCGATCAATACGAGGGAGGGCAAAGGGGTCTACAGGTCAAGCCTTGTTTAAATCTATGTAATCCACGCACATACGCCAAGTGCCGTTTTTCTTAAGAACCAGCATCGGATTAGCCAACCACTCTGGATGGAAGACCTCCATGATAAACCCTGCAGCCAACAAACAGGCTACCTCTTCACCGATAGCCTTACGCCTTTCTTCATTGAAGCGGCGGAGAAACTGCCGGACCGGTTTAAACTTAGGATCAATGTTAAGTGTGTGCTCAGCGAGTTCCCTCGGTACACCTGGCATGTCAGAAGGTTTCCATGCGAAGATATCCCGGTTCTCACGGATGAACTCGATGAGCGCGCTTTCCTATTTTGGATCCAGGTTAGCGTTGATGCTGAATTGCTTGGATGAGTCACGAGGAACAAAATCAATCATCTTAGTGTCTGTAGCCGACTTGAACTTCAACGTCGGATCATCTCCGTAGTCGGCTTTTTCAACGAGGTCATATCGGCAGGATCAACTTGCTCCTTGTAGAATTTCAACTCCTCCGTGGCACAAACCGACTCAGCATAAGCCGCATCACCTTCTTCACACTCCAAAGCGATCTTTCTGCTTCCATGTACCGTGATAGTCCCCTTATGACATGGCATTTTAAGCTATAGATAAACATAACACGGCCTCGCCATGAACTTAGCATAAGCCGGCCGCCCAAACAGGGCGTGATACGGACTTTTGATTTTCACCACCTCAAAAGTTAATGTTTCTGACCTTGAATCATAATCATCCCCAAAGGCCACCTCTAAGGCTATCTTGCCCACTGGGTATGCGGACTTACCAGGCACCACACCATGAAAAACTGTATTTGACGGTTTAAGATTCTTATCTGTCAACCCCATTCGGCGGAATGTATCATAATACAGAATGTTGATACTACTTCCTCCATCCATGAGCACTTTAGTGAACTTATATCCCCCAACTTGAGGGGCCACCTCTAGGGCCAAGTGACCCGGATTGTCAACCCGGGGTGGGTGATCCTCTCTCCTTCATAAAATGGGTTGCTTAGACCAGCGTAGATACTGAGGCACTGCCGGTTCAACAGAGTTTACTGCCCTCTTGTGAAGCTTCTGATCACGTTTACACAAGCTAGTAGTGAAGACATGATATTGCCCACTATTTAACTGTTTAGGATGGCTCTGATAACCTGGTTGTTGCTGCTGCTGCTGGTTCCCCTGATGGCTGTAGCCTCCCTGGTTGCATTGGTGCCCATGATTGATGTGCCCGGTTTGATTGCCTTGAAAACCTGAACCGGAACTGCCACCTCCGTAACCCGGCCCGTGGAAACCACCTCCTGAACCGCCGGGCGGGCCATTATCATACTGGAACATATTGGAGTTCTTAAAATCCCGCAGGATGTAACAGTCCTTCCAAAGATACGATGATGGCTTCTCCTTTGATCCATGCTTTGGACAGGGCTGATTTAACAGGCGCTCCAAATTGGGGCCTGAACCTCCGCCCCTCTGGGCTGCTTGCCCTTGCGGTGCTGGCCGTTCTCCTGAGCATTGGTGTTAGCGACAAAGTCCAAGCTGCTGTCGGCCTTGCGCTTACCACTGTTCCCGTGGCCTGCCGGATTAGGCTGCTGACCCTTGGCATTGCCGTTCTTCTTCCCTTTCCCCGGTTTGTCCTCCTCTGAGTCCGGGTCCTTTGTATTATCTGAATCGGCATACTTAACCAAAGCGGCCATGAGCGTTGACATATCATTGCAGTGACTTTTGAGCCTTCCTAACTTCTGTTTAAGTGGCAGAAAACGGCAATTACCCTCCAACGTTAGTACTGCGGTATCTGCATTGATACGATCCGATGAACGCAAAATCGCTGAGACCCGCTTGACCCAATGGGTCGTGGACTCCCCCTCCTCCTGAACACAAGCGGCCAGATCCACGATTGACATGGGCTGCTTACAAGTATCTTTGAAGTTCTGGATAAACTGGTGCTTCAATTCGGCCCATGACCCGACAGAATTAACTGGTAAGCTCTTTAACCAAGTACGAGTTGTTCCCTCCAACATCATGGTGAAGTCTTTAGCACATACCGCTTCATCCACATCCGGCATCTCCATTGCCATCTCGTAACTTTCAACCCACGCCTCTGGTTGCAAATCGGCGGTGTAATCGGGCACCTTACGAGGCCCTTTGAAATCCTTAGGCAGTCTCACATTATGCAAAGCGGGGGTGAGACACGGCACCCCTAAGGAACTGAACACCACCCCTGGTTCTACTGACGCGGTAGGATGAACCGGAGTATGTTGACGCACCCCATGTTGAGCTGCTAACTCGGCCTCCCGACGCGCGCGGCCATGATCTACAACATCTTGTGCATTAGCACCTCCCCCTGCCGGGTTGTGTCCTCGCGGCGAATTACGGCAACGTGCACTGCTTGACACAGCCGGTTAATCCTCAACGTGTCTGCTATAGCTCCGGCTCGGACGGGGAGTGGAATGAATCCTCTCACGACTGTGTGAATATGCCTACTGCTGATTTAGCGTCGTTTGCAGGAGATCTCTGGCCCGACGTGCCTCAATCGCAACTGGTGATTCACCATTGGTTGGGAGGGCTGCCAGGCGTGAAGCGACGGCCACGATATTGTCCAATGGGTTGGAATAATGCCCAAGAGGTATTGGTACATACTGTGGCACAACGTTGTTCTGACGGGGCGGGTCCATCGTGCGCGGTTGAACCGGCGCTCCTGTTCCTGGTACCTCCACCCGGTTCAGTATTGGCCGGTGACTAGCTGCTGCTCCTGCCCCTGGTGTGTTGAAGAGATTTCGTGGCTCATAACCCGACGGGAGATGCGATCGGTACCTTCTTCTCATGACTTCTTTAGAAGCGTTCTGATCCAGTCTAATCCGGTAGGCCTGAGCTTCCAGCTCGGCCCGTTCTGTAGCCATCCTAGCGTTCTCTGCCGCTAGGTCCGCTTTAGCCTGAGCTATTTGATCCTTCACATTCGCAATCTCCGCATTGTGCTGATCCCGGGCTGCGGCATCCACCTCTGCAGCCATCAACGTTGTCAAAGTGTCGAACAGGTCAGACAGGACCTGAGCCGGAGGCGGCGCAGAGCCTCCTGCCCCCGCCGGCGTGGCTGTTGTTGAACCGGAGAGCATTACTGCAGCAGTTGATGAGTGAGGCAATGACTGTGTCCCGCCATGAAGATAGCGGCCTGGTTTGGCACATCAGGGGGGTCCGGAATACTGTTGCCCTTGGATCCCCCACCAATCCGGCCATCTTGTAATTGATAGAGGGATTCGGTCTCTCCAGAAGACTCGTCGTCGGAACAGACAATGGTTTGTCCATTGGACGCCGGTTCGTCCTCGTATTCTGCTCCATGGATGACACCTACGAAAACATGCTTCGTCATGGGCTGAACCGGCGAAGAACTTGCACGCCGAGCCGTTTCGATGATGTCGGTGCAGATGCCCGGCTCAGGGGCCGGTTCGCCGATCTTGCCGATGAAGACGTGAATCCCACCAAAGGGGACCCGGTACCCATATTCGATTGAATCAGCCTCGGGACCCCATCCTGCGTTGTCGATGTAGAGCTTGCCAAGACGACTCTTCGTCATCCGGCCCACAACGTATCCCTTGAGTCCATCAAAGCTGCCCTTGGGTTTGTCACGGCAGATGTCCTTGTGAAAGGACTTAGTCGTGGAGCCATCGCAATGGGTTAGCTTAAAGGGGTTAAACCGGACAAGGGGACACGGGGAGTTTTATACTAGTTCGGCCCCTTCAAGGATGGTAAAAGCCTACGTCTAGTTGTGATTGGTATTGCTAGGGTTTCGAAGGCCAGGGAGCGAATCCGCTTTGTCTGGCTCTCGAGTTATTGTCTGTCCCCTGAACCGCTGCCGGGTCGTCCCCTTATATACATGGGTGGCGCCCGTCGGTTTACAGAGTCCCGAAGCCGGATCATAAACGTTTCCGGTTCGGTCTCTACACTTCCTATCTTACAAAGCAAGTTACATGATCAAGTCGGTTTACATCTACAGGCCTTAACTCACTTCTCGGCCTTGGGCCTTCGTAAAGCGTCATCATCTTCACATCTTCATAAAGTTAATCTGGCTACTCCTGGCCGGTTTACATCCAGTAGTAATATCCCCAACAATATGGCTCCTGCCAGTTGCCGATAACTGTGTTACAAAACATGATCATCTCATACAATAAAATTTAGCATCATGTCTTGACCATATCACATCACAACATGCCCTGCAAAAACAAGTTAGACGTCCTCTACTTTGTTGTTGCAAGTTTTACGTGGTTGCTACGGGCTAAACACCAATTGAACAATATAACATACTCCTAATAGAAGATCAGACAGTTAACCAAACCAAGCATGCTTAGCAACTTGGAAATATTGCACCCTGAAGAATTGAACATCACATTTGCAGAATTGAACCAGGTAGTTAAATGAACACCACATTGCACGGCATATAAAACATATACACTATAGCAGAAGATTGCATGGTAAAAGTAGATAACACAATTCACTAGAATTTGTTAAGGAAAGGCAGTAGCTAGCAAACTGAACATGGGTCCTTATAGTGAGCTAATAAGACAAGCTACTCCTCATTGTCGGAGATATCGATGACGATTGGCTCCTTGGACATGGAAGAGGGCGAGGCCTCCGCATCGTGGGTGCCCTCGTTGTAGTGGTGAGTTGCCTGAGCCGCTCCGGGCACCAACCTGCTGGCTCTCGAGATGAGGTAAGCACATGCACGCTGAGAAAACACCTCGTAGTCTTCTTCGAAGGCACCAACGGTGGCCTCGAGAAAATGCCACGAACTATCGTTTAAAGAAGCCAACCGTGTCGCGGCGTCTGAGGGAGTCCTGGACTAAGGGGCCGGACTGATGGGCTGTGAAGACATGAAGGCCGAAGACTACAACGTATCCGGATTGGACTCTACTTGGCGTGGAAGGCAAGCTTGGTGACCGAAGATTCCTTATTATGTAACTGACTCCATGTAAACCCTAGATCCCCTTGGTGTCTATATAAACCATATGGGATAGTCCGGAAAGGACAACAGATATACTAATTACCATATTCATAGGCTAGACTTCTAGGGTTTAGCCATTACGATCTCGTGGTAGATCAACTCTTGTAATACTCATATTCATCAAGATCACTCAAGCAGGAAGTAGGGTATTACCTCCATAGAGAGGGCCCGAACCTGGGTAAACATCGTGTCCCCTGTCTCCTGTTACCATCGATCCTAGACGCACAGTTCGGAACCCCCTACCCGAGATCCGCCGGTTTTGACACCGACATTGGTGCTTTCATTGAGAGTTCCACTTTGTCGTCGACAAGAGGTTCGATGGCCCCTCCAATCATCAATCATGACGTTATCCAGGGAGAAACCTTTCTCCCTGGACAGATCTTCGTATTCAGTAGCTTTGTATCGCGGGCCAACTTGCTTGGCCATCTGGAGCAGATCGACAGCTACGCCCCCGGCCATCAGGTCGGATTCAGAAGCTTAAACTACACCGCGGATATCCGTGGAGACTTGATCTTTAAGGGATTTGAGCCTGCGGCGATCGCTCCCCCTCATCCCGATGAACATGATTTAAATCTGTCATCGGATCACACCCAGGAGATGGTTCCTGCGGCTGCAACGACCTTAGAGACGAAGCAGATCGAGCCATCCGAGGCCTCAGAGTCCGTGGAGTTGGAGCCGCACATGGACTCGACGCCTTGCAGCATTCGCTTTTACGGAACTTCAGACTCGTCTCCGGCAATAAGTTCCGGATAGTGCACGCCCACGGACACTCGCCTTTGGGTGACGTGCTAAAATCTTTTAAGAATTTATCCTTGGAAAAGGACTCACAGTCGAACTATTTCCGGTTCGAGCTAGAGACGGATGATGAGGAATTTCGCTTCCCACCCGCCACCCACTTCATAGCCACCGTCGATGACTTAACCGACGTGCTTGACTATGGCTCCGAAGACATCGACGGTATGGACGACGATGCCGACAAGGAGCAAGGCCAAGACCCGCCATTCACTTGACGTTGGACGGCCACCTCTGCATACGACGTGTACATGGTTGATACACCTAAAGAATCTGGCGACGACAAAGAAGAGCCAGATGCCAACAAAACCTCCGAGAAACAGTCCAAGCGCCGGCGGCCCAAACGCCGCCCCAAGCCCCGCCACTTAAAGGACGGCAACACTGGCACCGGAGAAAATAGTACTCTGGGTGACGGCAGAAACAGTGAATACCCCGCCGGGGCTACATCCGAACAGGAACACGACAACAGGCAAGACAACCCTGACGAACAGGACATAGAAGATGATCCGGAGGATGACAATTATTGTCCGCCCTCCGAGGAGGAGCCAAGCCTTGGCAACGAAGAGTTCATCGTGCCTGAGGATCCTCTCGAGCAAGAGCGCTTTAAGCTTCAGCTCATAGCCACTGCAAGGAGCCTGAAAAAGAAACAACAACAGCTTCAAGCCGAACAGGACCTGCTCATCGACAGATGGACTGATGTCCTGGCAGCCGAGGAATACGGCCTCAACCGCCCAGCCAGGAGCTACCTGAAATGCAGACTGCCACCTCAATTCGAAGAGGAGGCGTCGAAGCGCATATCTCCCTTGCGTAATGCGGACTGACCACCACGTGGTCGGGACAGGGCGGCTGAACGGCCACCCCACGGTCGGGATAAAGCGGCAGCTCAGGCGGAACAACAGACCGCCCCACCACCCTGCCATAATAAGGACAGAAAAGTCCGGAGTCATATGTATGACCTCCGATAGACCCTGGATAGTAGAGCAGGACACACAAGATTGATCTACGGATCACGAGGACGTGCCTCGAGGCGCGACGACGGCTACTTATTCGGACGTGACAAACCTAACCATGTTTGGGCCGAATACCGCAGACGAACTCCTTCAGAGCTCTGCCACGACGCGGCCCGATACAGAGGCGCTGCACACCCGCTCTACTTCATAGATGAAGTACTGGATCATGAATTCCCTGAGGGATTCAAGCCTGTCAATATCAAATCATATGACGGCACAACCGATCCTGCAGTATGGATCGAGGATTTTATTCTCCACATCCACATGGCCCGAGGAAACGACCTCCATGCCATCAAATACCTCCCATTAAAACTCAAAGGACCAGCTTGACACTGGTTAAATAGCCTGCCTGAGAACTCCATCGGTAGCTGGGAGGACTTGGAAGAGGCTTTCCTCGACAACTTCCAAGGAACGTATGTCCGGCCACCAGACGCTGATGACCTAAGTCATATATTTCAGCAACCTGGAGAATCAGCCAGAAAATTCTAGACTAGGTTCCTAACCAAAACAACGAAATCATCGACTGTCCGGGCACTGAAGCCCTAGCGGCCTTTAGGCATAGCATCCGGGACGAATGGCTTGCCCGCCACCTCTGCCAGGAAAAGCCGAGATCCATGGCAGCCCTCACGGCACTTATGAACCGCTTTTGCGTGGGAGAGGATAGTTGGCTGGCTCGCAGTACAAACACGGCCAGCGAGATAGGCCCCTCCGAGGCCAAAAATAGCACTGGCAAGCTCCGGCGCAATAGACACAAATGCTGAAGCAATGGCAATAACGCCAATGACACTACAGTTCACGCCGAATTCAGTGGCTCCAAGTCCGGCCAGTGAAAGAAGCCCTATAAAAGGAACAGCGGAGGACCATCCAGCTTGGACTACATACTCGATCGTCCTTGCCAGATACATGGCACCCCAGACAAACCAGCCAACCATACTAACAGAGATTGCCGGGTCTTTAAACAGGCCAGCAAGGTCAACAGCAGAAACAAGGAAGGGGAATCACAGAGCGAGGACGATGACGAGGAGCTCCGGCCGCCGAACACTGGGGAGCAAAAGAAATTTCCTCAAGTCAAAACAGTGAACATGATATACGCCACACACATCCCCAAAAGGGAGCGCAAGCACGCACTTAGGGACGTCTATGCATTAGAGCCAGTCGCCCCGAAATTCAATCCGTGGTTTTCACTCCCGATCACCTTTGACCGCTGAGATCATCCAACCAGCATCCGCCATGGCAGTTCAGCCGCATTAATCCTCGACCCAATCATCGACGGATTTCACCTAACATGAGTCCTAATGGACGGTGGGAGTAGCCTCAACCTGCTCGATCAGGATACAGTACATAAAATGCGCATCGACCCCTCATGGGTCAAGCCCATGAAGACTACCTTTAAAGGAGTCACACCAGGCATAGAGGCCCGTTGCACGGGCTCAATAACGCTGGAAGTAGTATCCGGTTCCCCGGACAATTTCCGAAGCGAAGAACTAATCTTCGTTATCGTCCCATTTCGCAGCGGCTATCACGCCCTGCTCAGACGAACCGCATTCGCTAGGTTCAATGTAGTGCCACATTACGCTTATCTCAAGCTCAAAATACCCGGTCCTCGTGGCATCATTACAGTAAATGGAAACACAGAACGCTCCCTCCGCACAAAGGAGAACACTGCCGCCCTAGCAGCAGAAGCACAGAGCGGCCTTCTCAAGCAGCATTATAATCTGGCTGTTGAGCCCCTGGACATTATGAAGAGGGTCCGGACCACACTGCAGCAGGACAGCTCGGCTCGTCAGGAGCCGAATTAGCAATTTTGCCTCCATCCCAGCCCCGAGGAGGCAATGACACTAATACCGTGCGTGTATAAATTACGCACTCAAAACCCCATGGGAAATGACGGAGGCACAACTCGTTCGCGATCCACTGTACAGCTCGACCGACCCTAGGATTCGCACGCTTTTACCTTTTCTTCTCTATAGGTTTTTTCTTCTCTTTTGAAGGTCTATACGGACAAGTCACCTACAAAACACACCAAGGAGGCAAGGAGCTCTGGCTTACAAGGGAATCCCTAGGTGGTCTCTCTTAAACGATCGCCATACTTGCTTTTCATACCCGCACGTAGCTCGCCCTTGGTTGCGGCATGTTAAATAGCCCTACCTGCTTATCACATCTCTTGTAAAAAGCACGCCTTGATGGTGAATACACGGTAGCGTTAGCCTATTATTTCATTTTTCCATTTACTCACCTCGGTATTAATTACCCACTGCACACGTACACCCTGGTACGTATTACTACGCCAGGGGCTTCATTACACCCAACACTATGGCAATAAAAAGTCCGAACACTTTTATAGTATAGTTCGGCACCCCGAACTTATAGCATTATATGCATCGGCTCCGAATCATGTCTTTGGTCAATAGTTGGGTTGCCCGGCTCCTGTGCTTACTACCTTACGTTCCGCTATATTGGCTAGGGTAGTAAAGGGAGAACTACTGTGATTATGTCCCGGTTTTTCCGGACGATAACCTCAGTAGAGAAAGCCGAAAATTGACTGTCATGATGCGGCGAGAGCCGGTCAGCTGTTCGAGAGGTCCCAAATCGTTGGAGATTTTTTTCCGCTTCTTGCGAAGAATCAGTTCCCCCGATTAGGCGTGCATATCGCCCCTATTTCGGCCTTCCAAATACCAGGGGCTTCGCCAACTTTCCTATCTGTCAAACTCCTATGGCTAAGTGAGGGCGGTAAAGGCCGCATAGTCTGATTGCCTTGTTTGTTGCGCTAAACATCTCCTTTAAGGACCAGAATGTGGAGTAAAGAGTGTTTAGATTTATCCCGAACACCCCCGTACTATCTACGTGGGGGCAAAAGCCGACGACTGGTCAACCCTAAGAGTTAATAACGGCCGCACAGGAGGTAAAATTAAATCATAAGCATTATACTACATGACACCATTGTTCCATATTACAGGGCAAGGTAATACACATGTTCTCATGGGAATATGATATCCTTTGAACATTGCTCCGCTACAAGGCGGGACCCCTCCAGGACACCATCAAAATAGTTCTCGGGCCGACGGTGCTCCTTGCCCTCCGGCGGCCCCTCGGTCATTAGCTTCTTGGCATCCAACTTCGCCCAATGTGTCTTGATGCGGGTAAATGCCATATGCGCACCTTCAATACAGACCGACCGCTTCACGGTTTCAAGCCGCGGATAGGCACTGACAAGCCGCTCAACAAGCTCGAAGTAGCTGCTAGGTATAGGCTCGGTAGGCCACAGCCGGACTATCAGGTCCTTCATGGCTTGCTCTGCCGACTTGTGCAGCTCAACCAACTATTTCAGCTGGTCGCTGAAGGGCACCGGATGATCGGGTCCAAGATATTGGGACCAGAACAGCTTCTCCGTAGACATCCCCTCTTCGGCTCTATAATGCTCGGCAACAAATGCTATACTGCACGGCAGATCCGTAAACGCCCCCGGAAACCCCAAATCCAGATAAGTACAAGGAATGTTTCTTTTACATACTTGCTTTGCATAGCGAAAGACTCACCCGCCACAATGTTTTTGGCCGCCTGAATTTCCTGGAGGGCGTTCTGGGCTTCGGCTCGTGCATCCTATGCGCTCTGATGGGCCTTCTCCAGTTCGGACTCTTGCACCTTACAATCGTGCTGCAAGGACTCAAATCTCTCGATCACGCCTTGGAGCTGTTGCTACACCACGTCAACCCGGGCCTCGTGCTTCTTGCACGCGGCGCGTTCCTTTGCCGCTTTATCCTCGGCCTCGGCTAACGCCTTCTTGAGGGCGGCCACCTCGGTTGTGGCCCCTAATAAATTTTACGACACTTTAGTTCGGACGGAATATTTATTTTTTAAACTATACCCGCAGGTCACTGCATACCTTGGCTATCCTCCATCTGCTTTTTCACGAGGCCAAGTTCCTCCTCGGCCCGCTTCAGTTTCCGCTTCAGCTCGGAAACCTCCGCAGCATGAGCAGTGGCAGCGTGCGGCGATACCTGCTTATTCACAAAAGACAACTTATGTTAGACTCTTACGATATTTCTTCTCGATCCTCTGTTTGGCTCTTTCCTACCGAACACCAAACAAAGCATCAGGGGCTACTGTCTATACTGTGACATTCTTCCTACAACTGCATTACTTACCTCAAAGCCTGATAGAAGGCTAGTGCATGCTTCGGTCAGTCCGTTTTTTATGAACTGAACCTTCTCTATTACCGTGCCCATAAGGGCACGGTGTTCATCCACAATAGAGGCGCCTAGTAGCGCCTCCAATAGATTGTCCGGTGCCTCTGGTTGGACAGATGTCACCGGCGGGACTGGCCTACTCACTCCCTTCAGGGAATGCCATTCAGTGGACTCCGGAGCCGCATGGATCTCCGGAGTGGTGTCCTGCTCAGGACCAAGGGGAACTCGGCCCCCGTCATCAGTCCCCATAAGGGATTTTTCCCCCATGTGTCCGGCGACTGAGGAATCGTCCTGGGGCGCCGCCCCGACGATCTCCGGAAGCTCCCCCTGGTCAGGGAAGGTCTTTTGCGACACCGACTCGTTGTCACCCTTTGGAGAGACAGAATGAGCAGGCGGCGGAGACATGCTAGCCATCTCCTTTGAGTCCAGCGATTTTTCTGTTGTGGATCGCGGCGAATCATCGCGTGCCGGACTACAATGGCAAAATTTATGGTACATCAATACTACAGACCGGAAGGGCCAGACGTTTTCAGATTCTGGTACTTACGAGGCGGCCCGTGGCTTAGTCCGGCAAGGTCGCTCTGGGCTGCTATCAACATCCCACACGGAGTTATCCGCATGGGAGCCTCTCCTCCTCTTGGGCGCCTCCGCCTCCAAACTCGTGGAGGCCTCCCTTTTCTTCCTCCCTCCCGCAGGAGGGGAGTCACCTCCCTCTTCGTCGCCATCGTCGGCGGCTGAGGGATCCGTCTCATCGTCAGATGAGACGACCAAGGTGTTCCTTCGGCGAAGCCCACTCCGGGTCACCTTGGCCGTGGTTTTGACCTTCTTCTCTGGCACGTCGTAAGGCGCCGGAAATAGCATCTCCGTAATGAGCGGGGTTCCCTCGTCTTCAGGCAACGGCCCCGGACTATTAATCCGTCTCGCTAGGTCAATCCGGGCCTGAAAAAGAAATTGATAATAAGGCTTAGTATCCTTCCTCGAAGTGTGTCCTTAAAGACTATACCTTGATGGCTTACCGAATTGGCCTGACGCTTAAAGTTGTGCCCGCGATCTTTGGTTGAGGGCGGAGGTGTCTCGCTGCCCTTGAAGAGCACCCTCCAGATATCTTCGTGCATCGTGCCGAAAAGCCTTAGCAGCATCTGGTGCTTGGACGAATCGAACTCCCACAAATGACAGGTCCAGTGCTCAAAGGGAAGGATCCGGCGTACAAGCATGACCTGGATCACATCAACAAGCTTGATCTTCCGGGTTATCATGTTCTGGAGGAAAGTTTGGAGCCTCGCGATCTCTTCCAGAGATCCCTAGGTCAGGCCCTTCTCTTGCCAGGAGGTAAGCCGCATTGGGGCTCCAGATCGGAATTCGGGAGCCGCCGCCCAGTTGGCGTTGCGCGGCTCGGTGATGTAGAACCACCCCGATTGCCATCCCTTCACCGTCTCTATAAAGGAGCCTTCGAGCCAAGTGATATTGGGCATCCTGCCCACCATGGCACCTCCGCACTCGTCCTGTTGGCCACGCACCACCTTGGGCTTTACATTAAAAGTCTTTAGCCATAGGCCAAAGTGAGGTGGGTTGCGAATAAAGGCTTCGCACACAACTATGAATACTGAGATATTGAGGATGAAGTTGGGGGCCAGATTGTGGAAGTCCAACCCATAGTAAAACATCAATCCATGGACAAATGGGTAAGGTGGGAATCCCAGCTCACGAATGAAGTGTGTGAGAAACACAACCCTTTCATAGGGCTCAGGGGTAGGGACAATTTGCCCTTTTACAGGGAGTCGGTGAGCGATCTCCTTGGCTAAATAGCCGGTCCCCCGGAGCTCCGTGATGTCCTTCTCCTCAACGGAGGAGGCCATCCATTTGCCTCCAGCTTCGGATCCGGACATGAGTGGAGTGCCTTCTCGAACGTAGAAAAGCTAAAGCTTGGGCGCTAGAGCTCAAGGATGAAGGGACTGAAGATGAAGAAGGGTGAGGGTAAAGGGAAAGCGTCATTATCCTTTTATAAAGGCCGCGAATATAAAGCGCCTCACCACTCGTCCTAAAAACTCACCTATTCCCAAGGGCTATATAAATGGCACGGTTGGGTTACCCATGCCCGCATTGATGAGAATCATGCGATAAGGGGACATGATCTCTGCTTTGACAGGACATGCCAATAGCAATCGCGTCTCAAAACTTGGGGCAGCAAACAAAGAGCGGTTCGAGGTAGTGACTGGACAGACGTAATGTCGTGTTGTAAAAAGCTGTCAGCGGACAGAGCTCGGGTGAAAATATATACATTCTCTCTGCGGTTGTGTGTGGTATATGGCAGGTCCGGATACTATCATCGCATGCGAAGACTATTCTGGAGTTCGGAAGGAGGGAACCCGCCTTGCAATGCCGAAGACAAATCTGCACGTCGGACTCCTCGTCACTGAAGCCAGGTTCAGGGGCTACTGAGGGAGTCCTGGACTAAGGGGTCCTCGGACGTCCGGCCTATTATCTATGGGCCGGACTTATGGGCCGTGAAGACATGAAGGCCGAAGACTACACCGTATCCGGATTGGACTCTACTTGGCGTGGAAGGCAAGCTTGGCGACCAAAGATTCCTTCTTACGTAACTGACTCCATGTAAACCCTAGATCCCCTCGTTGTTTATATAAACCGTAGGGGATAGTCTAGAAAGGACAATAGATATACTCATTACCATATTCATAGGCTAGACTTCTAGGGTTTAGCCATTACGAGCTCGTGGTAGATCAACTCTTGTAATACTCATATTCATCAAGATCAATCAAGCAGGAAGTAGGGTATTACCTCCATAGAGAGGGCCCGAACCTGGGTAAACATCATGTCCCCTGTCTCCTGTTACCATCGATCCTAGACGCACAGTTCGGGACCCCCTACCCGAGATCCGCCGGTTTTGACACCGATAGTGTCGGTGCGCGAGGCGTCAACGGTGGCCTCGACGGCGAGGTGCTCCTCCAAGATCTGGAGATCGGCACGAATGGCAGCCATCGCGACCTCATCCGCGTGTGCGGTCACGATTTGCTTCTCCACTGCCAAGTGATCCTTGAGGTCCTGGCTATACTGCGTGCACCATGGCTTAGGCCAGCGCTTATTTGGTGGAGGGGTCGGTGATTTGGGTGGAAGTTGTCACGCTCGCGCCGGCGGTCGGGGTATGTGGGATGCGGAAGGAGGAGGAGGATGGGGGTCGGGTGTGGATTACCTGCCTGGATAGGCAAGGCCGAGCAGCGTGAAGGAGGGTCGCCGGCGAGGAGGCGGCGGCGCTGCAAGCAAGGAGTGAAGGTTTCAACTTGGAAAGGAAGGAGGAAAGAGGGTAAATTTGGCTTTTGTTAAGGGGGAGGGCGCGAGGAGGTAGATATTTCTGTGGAAGCCGAAAATTTGGAATCGCTTCAGCCAAAAAACTGGCGCGCAAAGTGTCATCAGACACAGTCCCTTATTCAGACACGATCTGAAGATATTTTGTGTTGCATCTCACATGATCGGTTATAATAAACTGTGTGGGATCTACTTGATTTTTCGTCTTGATTTGAATGACATAATGGGGTCACAGCAGCCATGGACGATGTTTTAATTGCTAGACCTTTTATCTGCAGTGATCATAAAAGAGTTGGAATTATTCAGGGTTCGTTTGGACATTTTTATGCATTAAGTGAGTTTTCAATGCATTTATGTGCATAATTCAAATTTGAACTACTACACATGCTCCAGTGCATATAAATTCTTTGAAAAATCAAATCTTTGTCCTTGGGTGCATGCTTAGGTCCCATGCAAGAAATGGGAATGAATTTCAAACACCATGGCACCGTTGATTGCCGGCAAAACATTGAGATGCCTGGTTTTTAAATTCTAGTAAATCCAAAACTCGTCTGAAATTCATGAAACTTGGCATGCTATCATGGAGCGGCATCAACATGCCATGGTAAATATTTTGTCCCATTTGGGGCAGGTTTGGGTATATGCTTCTCACAAACTGGAGCTTCTCACAACAAGCATGATAGTTTTCGGTAGGGAACGTCCCACCTTTGGGGACGAAATGATATCCGTTGCCTCTTAATGCTTTCATTTTTTCTCGTGTCAACATAGAACAATAGGAGTGTTGTGTGAATTTTTGTGATTTTTCAAGGTTTGTTTGGACATTTTTATGCATTAGGTGAGTTTTCAATGCATTTATGTGCAGAATTCAAATTTGAACTACATGTGCATGCTCTAGTGCATATAAACTGGTTGAAAAATCAAATCTGTGTCCTTCGGTGCATGCTTAGGTCCCATGCAAGAAATGGAATGAATTTCAAACGCCATGGCACCGTTGATTGCCGGGAAAACATTGAGATGCCTGGTTTTTAAATTCTAGTAAATCCAAAACTTGTCTAAAATTCATGAAACTTGGCATGCTATCATGGAGCGGCATCAACATGCCGTGCTAAAATTTTTGTCCCATTTGGAGCAGGTTTGGGTATATGCTTCTCACAAACCGGAGCTTCTCACAACAAGCATGATGGTTTTCGGTAGGGAACGTCCCACCTTTGGGGACGAAACGATATCGATTGCCTCTTATTGCTTTCAAATTTTTTCTCGTGTCAACATAGAACAACAGGAGTGTTGTGTGAATTATTGTGATTTTTCGGGGTTCGTTTGGACATTTTTATGCATTAAGTGAGTTTTCAATGCATTTATGTGCATAATTCAAATATGAACTACATGCGCATGCTCCAGTGCATATAAACAGGTTGAAAAATCAAACATGTGTCCTTGTGTGCATGCTTAGGTCTCGTGCAAGAAATGGGAATGAATTTCAAACACCATGGCACCGTTGATTGTCGGGAAAACATTGAGATGTCTGGTTTTTAAATTCTAGTAAATCCAAAACTTTTCTAAAATTCATGAAACTTGGCATGCTATCATGGAGCGGCATCAACATGCCATGGTAAAATTTTTGTCCTATTTGGGGCAGGTTTGGGTATATGCTTCTCACAAACCGGAGCTTCTCACAACAAGCATGATGGTTTTCGGTAGGAAACGTCCCACCTTTGGGGAAAAAACGATATCCATTGCCTCTTATTGCTTTCAAATTTTTTTCTCGTGTCAACATAGAACAACAGGAGTGTTGTGTGATTTTTTGTGAATTTTCGGGGTTCATTTGGACATTTTAATGTATTAAGTGAGTTTTCAATGCATTTATGTACATAATTCAAATTTGAACTACACGCGCATGCTCTAGTGCATATAAACTGGTTGAAAAATCAAATCTGTGTCCTTGGGTGCATGCTTAGGTCCCATGCAAGAAATGGGAATGAATTTCAAACACCATGGTACCGTTGATTGCCGGCAAAACATTTAGATGTCTAGTTTTTAAATTCTAATAAATCCAAAACCCGTCTGAAATTCATGAAGATTGGCATGCTATCATGGAGAGGCATCAAAATGCCGTGGTAGATTTTTTTGTCCCATTTGGGGCAGGTTTGGGTATATTCTTCTTACAAACCGGAGGTTCTCATAACAAGCATGACGATTTTCGGTAGGGAACGTTCCAGCTTTGGAGACGAAACGATATACATTGCCTCTTATTGCTTTCAATTTTTTTCTCGTGTCAACATAGAACAACAAGAGTGTTGTGTGAATTTTTGTGATTTTTCGGGGTTCGTTTGGACATTTTTATGCATTAACTGAGTTTTAAATGCATTTATGTGCATAATTCAAATTTGAACTACATGTGCATGCTCCAGTGCATATAAATTGGATGAAAAATTAAATCTATCTCCTTCGGTGCATGCTTAGGTCCCATGCAAGAAATGGGAATGAATTTCAAACACCAGGGCACCGTTGATTGTCGGCAAAACATTGAGATGTCTGGTTTTTAAATTCTAGTAAATCTAAAACTTGTCTGAAATTCATGAAACTTGGCATGCTATCATGGAGCGGCATCAACATGTCGTGGTACAATTTTTGTCCCATTTGGGGCAGGTTTGGGTCTATGATTCTCACAAACCGGAGCTTCTCACAACAAGCATGATGGTTTTCAGTAGGGAATGTCCCACTGTCGGTGTCAAAACCGGCGGATCTCGGGTAGGGGGTCCCGAACAGTGTGTCTAGGCCAGATGGTAATAGGAGGCAAGGGACACGAAGTTTTACCCAGGTTCGGGCCCTCTCGATGGAGGTAAAACCCTACGTCCTGCTTGATTAATATTGATGATATGGGTAGTACAAGAGTAGATCTACCACAAGATCAGAGAGGCTAAACCCTAGAAGCTATCCTATGGTATGATTGTTGATGTGTATGTTGTCCTACGGACTAAAACCCTCTGGTTTATATAGACACCAGAGAGGATTAGGGTTACATAGAGTCGGTTACAATGGTAGGAGATCTGAACATTCGTATCGCCAATCTTGCCTTCCGTGCCAAGGAAAGTCCCTTCCGGACACGGGACGGAGTCTTCAATCTTGTATCTTCATAGTCCAGGAGTCCGGCTGAAGGTATAGTTCGGCTATCCGAACACCCCCTAATCCAGGACTCCCTCAGTAGCCCCCGAACCAGGCTTCAATGACGATGAGTCTGGCGCGCAGATTGTCTTCGGCATTGCAAGGTGGGTTCTCCTCCAAATTCCGTGTACCTGTTTGAATAAAGTCCGGCTTCTTGTAGATGTTGCGCTCCTTGGCTTCTACGCCCAATAATGGCCGTCTCTCACGTGTCAAACGAATATGAAAAGTCTGTGTGTTTTTTCGTTCACACCCCTAGCCGCGTAAATGAGCTGCCCTATTTAAGGGGACGAGGATTTAGATCCAATCCACACCTTCTCCCCTCCACGAGTGTTCATCAGAGCGCATCCGACAAAGGTCCATTCCACCATAGCCAGCCGTCGCAACTCCTCCGCTCGCCCTTCCAGCCCTAAGCCTGGATATTGGGAGAGATGTTCCACTCCGCATAGCGAGCTAGTGACGCTCCAGACCAAGGGATTTCTCCCCCCGGCCTATATGGTCCCGGTTCGAGCCGGTCTTGCCGTCTACAACGGCGGAGAGCAAGCAGAGAATGCCCCTAATCCATCCAAAGGAGAGCGGGTGTGCCTTGTCCCTTACTTAATAAGGGGGCTCGGATTTCCCATCCACCCATTTCTCCGGGGGCTGCTGGAGTTCTACGGCCTCCAGCTACATCATCTCACGCCTGCCTCGGTATTGCATATCGCGGGCTTTGTAGCCCTCTGCGAGCTGCTCTTGGGTATTGAAGCTCATTTCGGACTGTGGAAGGAGCTATTTTGCCTCGTGCCCCGTTCCAAGAAAGGGTCAATGTATCAAGTGGGCGGAGCCGAAGTATGGCGCATCGCCGGGACCGGATATCTGTCCGGAACCCCAAAGAAGGCATCCGAAGATTGGCCCTCGGAATGGTTCTATATAGAAGACATCCCGCTGCCGGATCCTATCCGGATCGGCCTCCCAGAATTCGATAGTGCTCCCTTAAAGAAGCGCCTAAGCTGGCGTCCACGGATCCCTCAAAGGGAAAGTGACAGGAACATCGTTTACCTGATGGGCCGAATAAGATTGTTGGCCCATTCCGGACTAACCATGATCGGAGTTATGGCCGAATGCATCATGCAGGGGGTGCATCCGCTTCAGTATAGAAGTCACCCCATGTGGGATTTCAACGGGGATGATGACGCCACCCGCTACGGCCGTAAAGGGCCGGATTCAATTGCCGCTCTATTAAAGATCTTGTCCACTTTGTACAAGGGAGAAGAGGAGGAATTTCTCTGCGTCAACCCACGGGGTGGATTCTTTGTGCACAATCCCCCAAGCTGGGTAAGTGGTCGCATTTACTTGCTCATTCGTTTAGTGTTCCCATTGTTAAATACTTAGTCTGATGACTTCAACACAGGAACTGCGCCGGGCTGTTAAGGAAATAAGCAGCCCTCCTCCACAACCCGAGGACCCAGGACGGTCTCTCGACCCGGCCTCTCAAGAGGATCCGGACATATCTGTGGAGCTGATTGATGGAGTGTTCCATCAATTGAGCGAGGACAACGCTTTGGTGGCCATTATGGCCGATTACCCAAGGCTAATCCCGACGCCCCAGGTACTTGAGATCGAAGTCCCAGTACCACGGATAGGGGTCCGTCCATGCGTGTTCAATTTCCTGATTGCAACCAAACTTTGCAGGGGAGGTTGTTGAGGCGGAAGGCCGAACCTGCGGCGACAAGCCAACGAGGGGCCGCAGGGCCCCGTGGGCAGAAAAGAGGTGCAGTCCGGACCGAGGCATCAGCGCAAAGGTATGGCGCGCCCCTCTATCCCAGTTGTTATACCTTCGAGGCACATTTGACACTCATGCCCTCTTCAGGACAAAGAGACCTCGCCGGACTATATCCGGAGAGGCTGCCAATCGCGCCTCCACCAGCCAAGCTCCAAAGCCTGGTCCGGGGGTGGAGGCGAACGCAAGGCGCGTGCCGGACGTTCCCCCGACGGAGGATGCGGATGGATTATCTGCCACCAACTCTGAGGTGGAAAGTGCCATGAACCACAGGCGTCGCCGGACAATTCTTCACGACGCTTGCTTCTCCCAAGAGGAGTTAGATGCCTTCAATTCGGGAGATGCGCACCTCCGTGCCGCTCAAAATGGTCTGGCCAGAGCCATGAAGCAATATGTAAAAGACATACGGGTAAGAAAATTTTGGTAAATATATATGTAGCAGTAGCCCCCGAGACTTGAAACAGTTAGAATAACTGGTTTAAGGATCATTTGATATGCAGGTTCTTACAGAAAAGAATTCCCTACTGTCCCAGGAGCTGGAAGAGTGCAAAGCCCAACTGGAGGCCGCACTAGCCGCGGCAGGGGAGCCTAAGGAGGCCCCCTCTGGTAATATACATTTCGAAAGATAAGTATTTTGCGAAGCACGGCTTTGGTGCGAATCTGACAAATAAAATTGCAGATGGCACCGGATTGAATCCGGAAAAGCAACATCTCCTACGCCAGCTAAAGGCTAGTGAGAGGGTGCTATTAAAGGTGATGGGGGAGAAGAACGTTCTCCAAGATGCCAACACCCGGCTGGGCGTTGAGCTGAAAGACGTCCGTGCCCAGCTATCAGACTCCGTGAAGGAGAATCAGTGGCTTCGGCGCGGCATATTTAGTAAGTGCTTGAACGAACCTTTTGAAAGAAAGTTCGGCGGGGAAGTCGACTGACAGAGCAATGTCTGTAGGTGTGTTAACAGGTCGTCCGGCGGAGGAGATGCCCGGTTCTACGGGTGACCCTCTTCCCGGGCTCTCACAACTGCTCGATCGAGTTCGGCAGGCGATGCGAGGCGTCGCCCAGGCCCTGTGGCCATCCGTCTCCATGCCCGAAGGTATTGGAGAGCTTGCGGAGAAGCTAAAGGAAGAACGGCGGCGCTTCCAATTGTGGAAGATATCAGCCTGCCGTCAAGGCGCTAGGGAGGCCTGGGCCATGGTGAAGACGCGGTACTCAAAGGCTGACCCCAACCACATGGCCGAGGTCGGTCCTATAGGGCCCGATGGGAAGGAGGTCCCTGTAAGCTTAGTGTACGGCCAAGTAGAGTTGGCCGCAAAGTACTCCCAACAGGACTATAAATTAGACAGCCTGTTAGATGGTATTGAAGAGGAATACAATCAGTCAAAATGACTATGTAATCAAATTGACATTTATAATGCCTTCTAGCCGGATTGTAGATCATTTCTCATGGCCGACCTTTTCGCTTCAACCTCGGGGCCTGACGGTCCGGAGTGTGTCCGAATTCCCATGCGGTTATATAGGAACCGGGGAATGCGTGGAGACCAGGCGTAGGGGTCATTAGTGCGTGAACAGACAAGTGCCCGACTAGTTATGTTATATTACATGGTTAGTAAGAAACATCTTCCAGGGAGAATAGTTCCGTTAGGGGTTCCTTTCCCTGGGGGGCATGCCCTAAAGTGCATGTCCATGCTGCGAAAAGAAATGCAGGAAAAACGCCTGGGGGCACATAGATAAAGAAAAAGATCATCTTTAGTTCACCGACCGAATATTCTCTTAAGAACGCTAGCTTTCGGCTTCACCCAGTCTGAGGTACACGTCCGGCTTATCCGGCAGTAACAATCGCAGAGGTGCTCCCTTTACCACCTAGCCGAATAATCGGGAACGTAGGGGTAAGCACAGGAGCCAGGCAACCCAGCTTGGCCAAAACTTAAGTCATATCGATGCATATAATGGTGAATAAAAGGTACATGCGGAAGTTTGACACATGTGTTGGGCATGAAGACCGTATAAATAAGCTTGTGTTTAAAGAAGCCCCCAGGTTTACTGAGCGCGGATAGCGCGTCAATTTGTGAGCCTTTAAAGGTTATAAGAGAGAGAAAAAGGGAGAAGGAGAGAAATGTAAGACGGACAGTATATAAAAAATGGACAGAGTAAGGAGACAAACACAGGATCCGGCGCTAGGCATAGAATCTTCGAAGACGGGCTGCGTCCCATGGGTTCGGCTCGAGTCGGTTATCCAATGCGTTTCGCAGGCGGTACGCTCCACCAGTCAGGACTTGGTCAATTATGAAGGGACCTTCCCACTTGGGCTTGAGTTTGTCCTTTTTCTTGTCCGGCAGGCGTAGAACTAATTCGCCAACGTTGTAATTTTTGGCCCGTACTTCTCTGCTTTGGTATCTTCGAGCTTGCTGTTGATAGAATGTGGAACGGGCTTTCGCCACGTCACGCTCCTCCTCTAATGCGTCCAAATTTTCCTGCCGATCGAGCTCGGCTTCTCTTTCCTCGTACATGCGCACTCGAGGTGAGTCATGAATTATGTCGCAAGGCAGAACTGCCTCTGCGCCGTACACCATGAAGAATGGTATGTATCCGGTGGTGCGATTCGGCGTGGTCCGCAGCCCCCAGAGTACGGAGTCGAGCTCCTCTACCCAGTGCGTGTTAGATTCCTTGAGGGACCGCACTAGTCTGGGTTTGATGCCGCTCATGATAAGACCATTTGCGCGTTCGACCTGGCCGTTAGTTTGTGGGTGATAGACGGAAGCATAATCGAGCTTTATGCCCATGTTTTTGCACCAGAGTTTTACCTCGTCGGCCGTAAAGTTCGTGCCATTATCAGTGATGATGCTGTGGGGGACGCCGTAACGGTGTACAACCCCGGATATGAAGTCTATCACAGGTCCGGATTCGGCCGTCTTAATAGGCTTGGCTTCTATCCATTTGGTGAACTTATCCACCATGACCAGTAAGTATTTGTGCTTATGGGTTCCGCCTTTAAGGGGTCCAACCATATCAAGCCCCCAGACCGCAAAGGGCCAAGTGATGGGGATAGTTTGGAGGGCGGTGGGTGGCATATGGCTTTGGTTTGCAAAGAGCTGGCAACCGGTGCATCGTTGGACTAAGTCCTGAGCATCTGCCCGGGCCGTCAGCCAATAAAAGCCTGTACGGAAGGCCTTGCTTACAAGGGACCGGGCTGCAGCGTGATGACCGCCGAGTCCGGCATGGATTTCAGCCAGGAGATTCCGCCCCTCCTCTTCGGAGATGCACCTTTGAAGGACTCCGGTAGTGCTTTTCTTATAAAGCTCTCCCTCGAGGACTCTGTAGGCTTTGGATCACCGCACTATGCAGCGTGCCTCATTCTGGTCCTCGGGGAGTTCCTGCCTAGTAAGGTAGGCGAGGAATGGTTCTGTCCACGGGGCAATGACGGCCATTATTACGTGGGCTGAAGGTGTTATTTCAATGGCAGAGCCTCCGATTGTGTCAGAATGTTCGGTGTCGGGCAGTGCGGTTGGGTCCGGGCTGTTATTGTTCGGCTCCCCTTCCCATGCCATGGATGGCTTGAAAAGCCTTTCCAGGAAGATGTTGGGGGGGACTACATCGCGTTTTGCGCCGATGCGTGCCAGGACTTCTGCCGCCTGATTATTTTCCCGGGCTATATGGTGAAATTCAAGCCCCTCAAACCGAGCTGACATTTTTAGGATGGCGTTGCGGTAAGCTGCCATTTTCAGATCCTTGGCATCGAAGTCTCCATTTAATTGGGAGATTGCGAGGTTCGAGTCCCCGTGCACCTCTAGGCGTTGGATGCCAATGGATACTGCCATCCGGAGACCATGTAGAAGGGCCTCATATTCGGCTGCATTGTTGGAGTCCATGTACAGAATCTGTAGTACGTATTGAACTGTGTCTCCTGTGGGGGACGTCAAAACGACGCCAGCCCCCAGTCCAGCCAACATTTTGGAACCGTCGAAATGCATGATCTAGTTTGAATATGTGTCGTACTCTTTAGGGAGTTCGGCCTCCGTCCGTTCTGCGACGAAGTCGGCCGAAACTTGTGACTTGATGGCTCGTCGTGGCTTATAAGTTATGTCGAACAGGAGGAGCTCGATGGCCCATTTTGCAATCCGGCCCATTGCGTCACGGTTGTTTATAATGTCGTTAAGTGGTACTTCCGAGGCTACTGCTATTGAACACTCTTGAAAGTAGTGTCGTAGCTTCCGGGATGCCATGAATACCGCGTACGCAATCTTTTGATAATGCGGGTACCGTGATTTGCAGGGAGTGAGGACAGTGGACACATAGTAGACCGGCCTTTGAAGGGGGAATTTGTGTCCATCCGCTTCTCGTTCGACGACGAGCACTGCGCTTACAACCTGATGTGTTGCTGCGATGTACAATAGCATTGGTTCGCCGGTGTTTGGCGCGGCCAGGACTGGGTTTGTTGCCAGTATGGCTTTTATATCGTCGAGTCCGGCCGTGGCTGCGTCCGTCCATTTGAAGTGTTCGGTGCGCCGAAGGAGGCGGTAAAGGGGAAGGGCCTTTTCTCCCAAGCGGGAGATAAAGTGGCTTAGAGCCGCCACACATCCGGTTAACTTTTGTATTTGTTTGAGGTCCTTTGGGATATCCAGTCGCGACAGAGCTCGGATCTTGGCTGGATTTGCTTCAATTCCTCTACTGGATACAATGAAGCCCAAGAACTTTCCGGCTGGAACACCGAAAACGCATTTTTCCGGTTGAGCTTGATGTCGTATGTTCGGAGATTATCGAATGTGAGCCTCAAGTCGTCTACTAGAGATTCAACATGTCTTGTTTTGACGACCACATCATCTACGTATGCCTCCACTGTTTTACCGATCTGGCTTGCCAGACATGTCTGAATCATGCGCTGATATGTTGCGCCGGCGTTTTTGAGCCCGAAGGGCATCGTGTTGAAGCAGAATGGCCCGTATGGTGTGATAAATGCCGTTGCGGCTTGGTCTGGTTCTGCCATCTTGATTTGATGGTAGCCAGAATATGCGTCGAGGAAACACAACGAATCGTGTCCTGCGGTAGCATCGATAATTTGATCGATGCGGGGGAGGGGGAAGGGATCCTTTGGGCAAGCCTTGTTAAGGTCTTTAAAATCAACACACAGGCGCCAGGATTTGTCCTTCTTTGGTACCATCACCAGGTTTGCTAGCCAGTCCGAATGTTTTATATCTCTGATGAATCCGGCCTCTAATAGCTTTGCTAGCTCCTCTCCCATAGCCTGTCTCTTAGATTCATAAAAACGCCGAAGAGCCTGTTTGACAGGTTTGAATCCTGTTTGGATATTTAAGCTATGCTCGGCCAGCCTGTGTGGGATTCCTGGCATGTCTGAAGGGTGCCAGGCGAAAATGTCCCAGTTCTCTCGTAGGAACTCTCGCAATGCGGCGTCGACATCAGGGTTTAACTGTGCCCCGATGGAAGCTATTTTATTGTGGTCCGTTGGATGGACTTGGAATTTGACTATTTCATCCGCTGGTTTAAAGGAGGTGGATTTGGATCGTTTGTCGACTACCACATCGTCCCTATTCACCATAGAGCGCAGCGTAGTCAGCTCCTCAGCCGCTAGGGCTTTGGATAGTGCCTCGAGGGCCAGTGCGGCTGTCTTTTTTTCGGCACGGAGTGCTACGTCCAGATCACTAGCGAGAGTGATGATCCCGTTAGGCCCGGGCATCTTGAGCTTCATGTACCCGTAATGGGGTATTGCTTGGAAGATTGTGAATGCTTCCCGCCCTAGCAGAGCGTGATAACCGCTGCTGAACGGGGCCACATGGCACGTGACCTCTTCGGACCTGTAATTGTCCAGCGTGCCGAACACCACATCTAGTGTGATTTTTCCTGTACAGCGCGCTTCCCGACTGGGGATTATTCCTCTAAAGGTTGTGCTGCTTCGCTTGATGCGGTTCCAGTCTATATCCATTTTTTGAAGAGTTTCCTCATAGATGAGGTTCAATCCGCTGCCGCCGTCCATGAGTACCTTGGTAAGATGAAAGCCGTCCACTATTGGACTGATGACCAATGCAGCTGGTGCTCGAGCTGTTCGGAATTTAGGTTCATCACTGGCGTTAAAGGTAATGGCCGTGTCACTCCATGGGTTTATTGTTGCTACTTGGTAGACTTCAGCAAGGCTGCGGAGTGTCCTTTTTCGCATATTATTTGATGCGAAGGTCTCGAAGACTGTTAATACTGTATTGGTGTCTCTGGGGTGGCTTTCTGTGGCTTCCGAAATTAGGAGGTTTTCGCCAATTTTGGCCACCTGCCGGAGTATCCAACATGCTCTAAGGCTGTGAGTTGGTGTGGCGTCCTCTGTACTATGAATTTTACAGGGTCCGTTAAGCCATCCTTCCAGTACGGTTCCATGCCCTGTAGAGGGTTTTTTCCTTTTGGTGTTTGACCCGGGTGTCTGGCGATGATGCACCCTTTTATTTCGGACTGGGCTTGCCTTGAGGGCCGGATTGTCCCAAAATTTTGTTTCGGTTTTCCGGGTGCTTTCCATCGCACAGTACATTTGTACTATGGACGCGAAGTCAGCGAAGCGTGTAATATCACGGCGAATTATGGCGTTGAGTATTCCCTTGTCCGTGCAATTATTGCAGAAGAATGAAATTGCGTCTTCCTCGAGGCAGCCCTTTATCCTGTTCATAACCAGGAGGAATCTGGCCCAATAATGATGTACTGTTTCTTTGGGCTCTTGCCTGATTTGGGATAGATCGCTAATGTTCGGGTGGGTGGGTGGAATTAAATCCGAAGCCTTACCCCTTCTGAGGCTCAGAGGCCGAGGAATTTCCGAACTCGAGAATTTGGATTCCTGGATGTCGTCCAATGAATCCAGTCCACCGCCTGATTCTAGGTTCAGGTCTTGAGTGATATCCTCCCCTCCGCGGACATCCGGCTTGGAGGGATCGGGAATCCGGACATAGCGAGTCCTTAAGATAGATGAAGGGTCGCCGCACTTTCCCTCTACCACGGCAACGTGATGGGTGGCTTGGGCAGAGTTAATCTCTCTCAGATCGGTTTTAGGCCCAATCTGGTCGTAATCCGTAGCGACTCCCAGGGCGGCGAAGCGATCCAAGAGCTCGTTAATGGAGGAAAGCTCTATTGGATCTAACTACTCGGCAAGTTCCGAGTTGACATGAAGATTGTTTTCGATGGCTCTAGAGGTCATCGTCGGCGCAGAAGCCGAACAGGTGGTCATAAGAAAACCACCTAGCCGGAGGGTTTGGCCGACAGCCAAAGCTCCCTTAGCAACGGTGCCGTCTTTAAAGACGGGGCGAGGCATCCTTCCTGATGGCGACGACACAGAGGAACTCTCAATGAAAGCACCAACGTCGGTGTCAAAACCGGCGGATCTCGGGTAGGGGGTCCCGAACTGTGCGTCTAGGCCGGATGGTAACAGGAGGCAAGGGACACGAAGTTTTACCCAGGTTCGGGCCCTCTCGATGGAGGTAAAACCCTACGTCCTGCTTGATTAATATTGATGATATGGGTAGTACAAGAGTAGATCTACCATGAGATCAGAGAGGCTAAACCCTAGAAGCTAGCCTATGGTATGATTGTTGATGTGTATGTTGTCCTACGGACTAAAACCCTCCGGTTTATATAGACGCCGGAGAGGGTTAGGGTTACATAGAGTTGGTTACAATGGTAGGAGATCTGAACATTCGTATCGCCAAGCTTGCCTTCCACGCCAAGGAAAGTCCCTTCCGGACACGGGACGGAGTCTTCAATCTTGTATCTTCATAGTCCAGGAGTCCGGCTGAAGGTATAGTTCGGCTATCCGAACACCCCCTAATCCAGGACTCCCTCACCCACCTTTGGGGACGAAATGATAACCATTGCCTCTTATTGCTTTCGATTTTTTTTCTCGTGTCAACATAGAAAACCATGAGTGTTGTGTGAACTTTTGTGATTTTTCGGGGTTCGCTTGGACATTTTTATGCATTAAATAAGATTTCAATAAATTTATGTGCATAATTCAAATTTGAACTACATGCGCATGTTCCAGTGCATATAAATTGGTTGAAAAATCAAATTTGTCTCCTTGGGTGCATGCATAGGTCCCATGCAAGAAATGGGAATGAATTTCAATCACCAAGGCACCGTTGATTGCTGGCAAAACATTGAGATGTCTGGTTTTTTAATTCTAGTAAATCTAAAACTCGTCTAAAATTCATGAAACTTGGCATGCTATCATGGAAGGGCACCCGACATGCTGTGGTATTTTTCGTGTCCATTTTGAGAGAAGGCGCACTCGAATAATGACAGCCAACAAAGGCATTTTGAAAAAAATAGATGCCACTTTAATATCTCAAACCTTTGTATAATTCAAACCATGTACGTTCGGTTAACCATTCACGTGACGCCATGTGTCTTGGTTTTAATGGATCTTGATCGCAAATGTTTTAGATAGAACACCCGTATGCAAAGTGAGAGCAAGATCTGTGCATCTCTTGAACACAAACTGTTCTTTTGGATGACCCGTGTGAACCGCTTACAAACAATTTGGTGCGATTTGCATCTGTCATATTGGGTATGTTGCCATTTGTCAAACTAGAAAGATTGAAATTTGTTGATCTAGTAACATTGGCATTTGCTAACCTTGTAACACTGTGATTTGTCAAAATATGAAGCTAAAAATCACTAGCAGTATCTAATTTTTACAACTAAAATTCAGTAATTAAGCATAGATGGAGGCGAGGAGGCATGTTCAGCCGGGCGTGCAGCGAGCGGCGCAGTACTATTTGATTTGACAGTGGGCAGCCCAGTTCCCGATACGGCTTTATTGCAGACGAGGGAGAGGGTAGCGGTTCCTGAAATGTTGAACGGTTAATGATGCATCCTCCTTCAATTAGCATCGTGTGAATGCATGTGGGAAGTAATGGGAGGACGACCGGGAAAAGAGGCAGCACGATGTGAATGCAACGCAGTTTGCACTCATATAAAGGCGCCCCTCCATTCCAATGCATCTACCACATCGTACGCACCTAAGCATTTGCCTAAGCACCTGCACTAATAAGCGCAAAAGTGCTCACTCCAGAGTCATGGCGGTGATGCGCGAGTGCCCAGCGGCTGTGGCAGATGGTCCACGACGCCGGCCTACGACATGGCACCGTGGATCGTCTCCACACGGTGTTGGAGTCCGGCTGGTGGATGGCCGCCGTCGACGCCAGCTACGACTCTCAGTATGACCAGATGATCGTTCGTACCACCAACAGGTTCACCATCGTCAACAAGCTTGCGGACGACATCGCCGTACTCCTCCAGCCCGCGCGCCCGGGCTCCTGATTGCCTACCACCCTAATCGGCCTCCATGGTCGGAACCTCTTTCAAGCACGGGTGGCCCTGCGACTGCCCACCGATGCCACGAAGAATGTCCACCTGGAGGTCGCGCTCGCCGCGAGGTGCTTGAAGGAAATATGCCCTAGAGGCAACAATAAAGTTATTATTTATTTCCTTATATCATGATAAATGTTTATTATTCATGCTAGAATTGTATTAACCGGAAACATAATACATGTGTGAATACATAGACAAACAGAGTGTCACTAGTATGCCTCTACTTGACTAGCTCGTTAATCAAAGATGGTTATGTTTCCTAACCATGGACAAAGAGTTGTTATTTGATTAACGGGATCACATCATTAGGTGAATGATCTGATTGACATGACCCATTCCATTAGCTTAGCACCCGATCGTTTAGTATGTTGCTATTGCTTTCTTCATGACTTATACATGTTCCTATGACTATGAGATTATGCAACTCCCGTTTGTCGGAGGAACACTTTGTGTGCTACCAAACGTCACAACGTAAATGGGTGATTATAAAGGTGCTCTACAGGTGTCTCCAAAGTTACATGTTGGGTTGGCGTATTTCGAGATTAGGATTTGTCACTCTGAATGTCGGAGAGGTATCTCTGGGCCCTCTCGGTAATGCACATCACATAAGCCTTGCAAGCATTACAACTAATGAGTTAGTTGCAAGATGATGTATTATGAAATGAGTAAAGAGACTTGCCGGTGACGAGATTGAACTAGGTATTGAGATACCGACGATCGAATCTCGGGCAAGTAACATACCGATGACAAAGGGAACAACGTATGTTGTTATGCGGTCTGATCGATAAAGATCTTCGTAGAATATGTGGGAGCCAATATGAGCATCCAGGTTCCGCTATTGGTTATTGACCGGAGACGTGTCTCGGTCATGTCTACATTGTTCTCGAACCCGTAGGGTCCGCACGCTTAAGGTTTTGATGACAGTTATATTATGAGTTTATGCATTTTGATGTACCGAAGTTTGTTCGAAGTCCCGGATGTGATCACGGACATGACGAGGACTCTCGAAATGGTCGAGACATAAAGATTGATATATTAGAAGCCTATATTTGGATATCGGAAGTGTTCCGGGTGAAATCGGGATTTTACCGGAGTACCGGGAGGTTACCGGAACCCCCCGGGATTTATATGGGCCTTAGTGGGCTTTAGTGGCAGAGAGGAGAGGTGGCCAGGGCTGGGCCGCGCGCCCCTCCCCCCCCCTAGTCCGAATAGGACAAGGAGAGGGGGCCAGCGCCCCCCTTCCTTCTCTCTCTCTCCTTTCCCCCTTCCCGAATCCTATTCCAACTAGGAAAGGGGGGAATCCTACTCCCGGTGGGAGTAGGACTTCTCCTGGCGCGCCCTCCTCCTGGCCGGCCGCACCCCCCCCCCCCTTGATCCTTTATATACGGAGGTAGGGGGCACCCCATAGACACAAGTTGATCCACGTGATCATAGTCTTAGCCGTGTGCGGTGCCCCCTTCCACCATAATCCTCGATAATATTGTAGCGGTGCTTAGGCGAAGCCCTGCGACAGTAGAACATCAAGATCGTCACCACGCCGTCGTGCTGACGGAACTCTTCCCCGACACTTTGGTGGATCGGAGTCCGGGGATCGTCATCGAGCTGAACGTGTGCTAAAACTCGGAGGTGTCGTAGTTTCGATGCTTGATCGGTCGGGCCGTGAAGACGTACGACTACATCAACCGCGTTGTGCTAACCTTCCGCTGTCGGTCTACGAGGGTACGTAGATCACACTCTCCCCTCTCGTTGCTATGCATCACCATCATCTTGCGTGTGCGTAGGAAATTTTTTGAAATTACTACGTTCCCCAATAGTGGTATCAGAGCCTAGGTTTTATATGTTGATGTTATATGCATGAGTAGAACACAAGTGAGTTGTGGGCGATATAAGTCATACTGCTTACCAGCATGTCATACTTTGGTTCAGCGGTATTGTTGGATGAAGCGGCCCGGACCGACATTACGCGTACGCTTACACGAGACCGGTTCTCCCGACGTGCTTTGCACAAAGTTGGCTAGCGGGTGACAGTTTCTCCAAGATTGGTTCTTGCTTAAGCCCGTAGCAGCCACATAAAACTTGCAACAACAAAGTAGAGTACGTCTAACTTGTTTTTGCAGGGCATGTTGTGATGTGATATGGTCAAGACATGATGCTAAATTTTATTGTATGAGATGATCATGTTTTGTAACCGAGTTATCGGCAACTAGCAGGAGCCATATGGTTGTCACTTTATTGTATGCAATGCAATCGCGCTGTAATGCTCTACTTTATCACTAAGTGGTAGCGATAGTCGTGGAAGCATAAGATTGGCGAGACGACAACGATGCTACGATGGAGATCAAGGTGTCGCGCCGGTGACGATGGTGATCACGACGGTGCTTCGAAGATGGAGATCACAAGCACAAGATGATGATGGCCATATCATATCACTTATATTGATTGCATGTGATGTTTATCTTTTATGCATCTTATCTTGCTTTGATTGACGGTAGCATTATAAGATGATCTCTCACTAATTA
The DNA here is from genome assembly GCF_003073215.2 of Triticum urartu. Classification (NCBI taxonomy): domain Eukaryota; kingdom Viridiplantae; phylum Streptophyta; class Magnoliopsida; order Poales; family Poaceae; genus Triticum; species Triticum urartu. The sequence continues at coordinate 394,107,412 of NC_053023.1, read as the reverse complement.
TCAAGAAGTGTTCTCCCTGAGTATGCACCGTTGCGAAAGTTCTTCGTGCTGAGACACCACGTGATGATCGGGTGTGATAGGCTCTACGTTCAAATACAACAGGTGCAAAACAGTTGCACACGCGGAATACTCAGGTTATACTTGACGAGCCAAGCATATACAGATATGGCCTCGGAACACGGAGACCGAAAGGTCGAGCGTGAATCATATAGTAGATAAGATCAACATAGTGATGTTCACCAATGAAACTACTCCATCTCACGTGATGATCGGACATGGTTTAGTTGATTTGGATCACGTAATCACTTAGAGGATTAGAGGGATGTCTATCTAAGTGGGAGTTCTTTAAGTAAATTAATTGAACTTAAATTTATCATGAAACTTAGTACCTGATAGTATCTTGCTTGTTTATGCTTGATTGTAGATAGATGGCCCGTGCTATTGTTCCGTTGAATTTTAATGCGTTCTTTGAGAAAGAAAAGTTGAAAGATGATGGTAGCAATTACATGGACTGGGTCCGTAACTTGAGGATTATCCTCCTTGCTGCACAGAAGAATTACGTCCTGGAAGCACCGCTTGGTGCCAGGCCTGCTGCTGGAGCAACACCAGATGTTATGAACGTCTGGCAGAGCAAAGCTCATGACTACTTGATAGTTCAGTGTGCCATGCTTTACGGCTTAGAATCAGGACTTCAATGACGTTTTGAACGTCATGGAGCATATGAGATGTTCCAGGAGTTGAAGTTAATATTTCAAGCAAATGCCCGGATTGAGAGATATGAAGTCTCCAATAAGTTCTATAGCTGCAAGATGGAGGAGAACAGTTCTGTCAGCGAGCATATACTCAAAATGTCTGGGTATAATAATCACTTGATTCAATTGGGAGTTAATCTTCCAGATGATTGCGTCATTGACAGAATTCTCCAATCACTGCCACCAAGCTACAAGAGCTTTGTGATGAACTATAATATGCAAGGGATGAATAAGACTATTCCCGAGCTCTTCGCAATGCTGAAAGCTGCGGAGGTAGAAATCAAGAAAGAGCATCAAGTGTTGATGGTCAACAAGATCACTAGTTTCAAGAAAAAGGGCAAAGGGAAGAAGAAGGGGAACTTCAAAAAGAACAGCAAGCAAGTTGCTACTCAAGAGAAGAAACCCAAACCTGGACCTAAGCCTGAAACTGAGTGCTTCTACTGCAAGCAGACTGGTCACTTGAAGCGGAACTGCCCCAAGTATTTGGCGGATAAGAAGGATGGCAAGGTGAACAAAGGTATATGTGATATACATGTTATTGATGTGTACCTTACTAATGCTCACAGTAGCACCTGGGTATTTGATACTGGTTCTGTTGCTAATATTTGCAACTCGAAACAGGGACTACGGATTAAGCGAAGATTGGCTAAGGACGAGGTGATGATGCGCGTGGGAAATGGTTCCAAAGTCGATGTGATCGCAGTCGGCACGCTACCTCTACATCTACCTTCGGGATTAATATTAGACCTAAATAATTGTTATTTGGTGCCAGCGTTAAGCATGAACATTATATCTGGATCTTGTTTGATGCGAGACAGTTATTCATTTAAATCAGAGAATAATGGTTGTTCTATTTACATGAGTAATATCTCTTATGGTCATGCACCCTTAAAGAGTGGTCTATTCTTATTAAATCTCGATAGTAGTGACACACATATTCATAGTGTTGAAACCAAAAGATGCAGAGTTGATAATGATAGTGCAACTTATTTGTGGCACTGCCGTTTGGGTCATATCGGTATAAAGCGCATGAAGAAACTCCATACTGATGGGCTTTTGGAACCACTTGATTATGAATCACTTGGTACTTGCGAACCGTGCCTTATGGGTAAGATGACAAAAACACTGTTCTCCGGTACTATGGAGAGAGCAACAGATTTGTTGGAAATCATACATACAGATGTATGTGGTCCGATGAATGTTGAGGCTCGTGGCGGATATCGTTATTTTCTCACCTTCACAGATGACTTAAGCAGATATGGGTATATCTACTTAATGAAACACAAGTCTGAAACATTTGAAAAGTTCAAAGAATTTCAGAGTGAAGTTGAAAATCATCGTAACAAGAAAATAAAATTCCTACGATCTGATCGTGGAGGAGAATATTTGAGTTACGAGTTTGGTGTACATTTGAAAAATTGTGGAATAGTTTCGCAACTCACGCCACCCGGAACACCACAGCGTAATGGTGTGTCCGAACGTCGTAATCGTACTTTACTAGATATGGTGCGATCTATGATGTCTCTTACTGATTTACCGCTATCGTTTTGGGGATACGCTCTAGAGACGGCCGCATTCACGTTAAATAGGGCACCATCAAAATCCGTTGAGACGACGCCTTATGAACTGTGGTTTGGCAAGAAACCAAAGTTGTCGTTTCTGAAAGTTTGGGGCTGCGATGCTTATGTGAAAAAGCTTCAACCTGATAAGCTCGAACCCAAATCGGAGAAATGTGTCTTCATAGGATATCCAAAGGAAACTATTGGATACACCTTCTATCACAGATCCGAAGGCAAGACTTTTGTTGCTAAATTCGGAAACTTTCTGGAGAAGGAGTTTCTCTCGAAAGAAGTGAGTGGGAGGAAAGTAGAACTTGACGAGGTAACTGTACCTACTCCCTTATTGGAAAGTAGTACATCACAGAAACCTGTTTCTGTGACACCTACACCAATTAGTGAGGAAGCTAATGATAATGATCATGAAACTTCAGAACAAGATACTACTGAACCTCGTAGATCAACCAGAGTGAGATCCGCGCCAGAGTGGTACGGTAATCCTGTTCTGGAAGTCATGCTACTAGATCATGATGAACCTACGAACTATGAAGAAGCGATGGTGAGCCCAGATTCCGCAAAATGGCTTGAAGCCATGAAATCTGAGATGGGATCCATGTATGAGAACAAAGTATGGACTTTGGTTGACTTGCCCAATGATCGGCAAGCAATTGAGAATAAATGGATCTTCAAGAAGAAGACTGACGCTGACGGTAATATTACTGTCTACAAAGCTCGACTTGTCGCAAAAGGTTTTCGGCAAGTTCAAGGGATTGACTACGATGAGACCTTCTCACCCGTAGCGATGCTTAAGTCTGTCCGAATCATGTTAGCAATTGCCGCATTTTATGATTATGAAATTTGGCAGATGGATGTCAAAACTGCATTCCTGAATGGATTTCTGGAAGAAGAGTTGTATATGATGCAACCAGAAGGTTTTGTCGATCCAAAGGGAGCTAACAAAGTGTGCAAGCTCCAGCGATCCATTTATGGACTGGTGCAAGCCTCTCGGAGTTGGAATAAACGCTTTGATAGTGTGATCAAAGCATTTGGTTTTATACAGACTTTTGGAGAAGCCTGTATTTACAAGAAAGTGAGTGGGAGCTCTGTAGCATTTCTGATATTATATGTGGATGACATATTACTAATTGGAAATGATATAGAATTTCTGGATAGCATAAAGGGATACTTGAATAAGAGTTTTTCAATGAAAGACCTCGGTGAAGCTGCTTACATATTAGGCATTAAGATCTATAGAGATAGATCAAGACGCTTAATTGGACTTTCACAAAGCACATACCTTGACAAAGTTTTGAAGAAGTTCAAAATGGATCAAGCAAAGAAAGGGTTCTTGCCTGTGTTACAAGGTGTGAAGTTGAGTAAGACTCAATGCCCGACCACTGCAGAAGATAGAGAGAAAATGAAATATGTTCCCTATGCTTCAGCCATAGGCTCTATCATGTATGCAATGCTGTGTACCAGACCTGATGTGTGCCTTGCTATAAGTCTAGCAGGGAGGTACCAAAGTAATCCAGGAGTGGATCACTGGACAGCGGTCAAGAACATCCTGAAATACCTGAAAAGGACTAAGGATATGTTTCTCGTTATATGGAGGTGACAAAGAGCTCATCGTAAATGGTTACGTTGATGCAAGCTTTGACACTGATCCGGACGATTCTAAATCGCAAACCGGATACGTGTTTACATTAAACGGTGGAGCTGTCAGTTGGTGCAGTTCTAAACAAAGCGTTGTGGCGGGATCTACATGTGAAGCGGAGTACATAGCTGCTTCGGAAGCAGCAAATGAAGGAGTCTGGATGAAGGAGTTCATATCCGATCTAGGTGTCATACCTAGTGCATCGGGTCCAATGAAAATCTTTTGTGACAATACTGGTGCAATTGCCTTGGCAAAGGAATCCAGATTTCACAAGAGAACCAAGCACATCAAGAGACGCTTCAATTCCATCCGGGATCTAGTCCAGGTGGGAGACATAGAGATTTGCAAGATACATACGGATCTGAATGTAGCAGACCCATTGACTAAGCCTCTTCCACGAGCAAAACATGATCAGCACCAAGGCTCCATGGGTGTTAGAATCATTACTGTGTAATCTAGATTATTGACTCTAGTGCAAGTGGGAGACTGAAGGAAATATGCCCTAGAGGTAATAATAAAGTTATTATTTAATTCCTTATATCATGATAAATGTTTATTAATCATGCTAGAATTGTATTAACCGGAAACATGATACATGTGTGAATACATAGACAAACAGAGTGTCACTAGTATGCCTCTACTTAACTAGCTCATTGATCAAAGATGGTTATGTTTCCTAGCCATAGACATGAGTTGTCATTTGATTAACGGTATCACATCATTAGGAGAATGATGTGATTGACTTGACCCATTCTGTTAGCTTAGCACTTGATTGTTTAGTTTGTTGCTATTGCTTTCTTCATGACTTATACATGTTCCCTATGACTATGAAGATTATGCAAACTCCGTTTACCGGAGGACACTTTGTGTGCTACCAACGTCACAATGTAACTGGGTGATTATAAGGTGCTCTACAGGTGTCTCCAAAGGTTTGTTGGGTTGGCGTATTTCGAAGATTAGGATTTGTCACTCCGATTGTCGGAGAAGGTATCTCTGGGCCCACTCGGTAATGCCACATCACTATAAGCCTTGCAAGCATTGCAACTAATGAGTTAGTTGCGGGATGATGTATTACGGAACAAGTAAAGAGACTTTCCGGTAACGACATTGAACTAGGTATTGAGATACCGACGATCGAATCCCGGGCAAGTAACATACCGATGACAAAGGGAACAACATATGTTGTTATGATTTGACCGATAAAGATCTTCGTAGAATATGTGGGAGCCAATATGAGCATCCAGGTTCCGCTATTGGTTATTGATCGGAGACATGTCTCGGTCATGTCTACATAGTTCTCGAACCCGTAGGGTCCGCACGCTTAACGTTTTGATGACAGTTATATTATGAGTTTATATGTTTTGATGTACCGAAGGTTTTTCGGAGTCCCGGATGTGATCCCGGATATGACGAGGAGTCTCGAAATGGTCGAGACATGAAGATTGATATATTGGAAGCCTATGTTTGGATATCGGAAGTGTTCTGGGTGAAATCGGGATTTTACCGGAGTACCGGGAGGTTACCGGAACCCCCCGGGGGCTTAATGGGCCTACATGGGCCTTAGTGGAAATAGAGGGTAGCAAGGGGAGTGTGGGGCGTGCCCCCCAAGGCCCAAACTGAATTGGTTTAGGGAAAGGGGGGCCGGCCCCCTCTTTCCTTCCCCCCTCTCCCTTTCCTTCCCCCTCTCCTACTCCTACTAGGAATAAGAGGAGTCCTACTCCTAGTGGGAGTAGGACCCCACCTTGGCACGCCTCTCCCTGGCCGACGCCTCCTCCCCTTGCTCCTTTATATACGGGGGCAAGGGGGCACCCCATAGACACAAGTTGATCCACGTGATCATAGTCTTAGCCGTGTGCGGTGCCCCCTTCCACCATAATCCTCGATAATATTGTAGCGGTGCTTAGGCGAAGCCCTGCGACAGTCGAACATCAAGATCGTCACCACGCCGTCGTGCTGACGGAACTCTTCCCCGACACTTTGGTGGATCGGAGTCCGGGGATCGTCATCGAGCTGAACGTGTGCTAAAACTCGGAGGTGCCGTAGTTTCGGTGCTTGATCGGTCGGGCCGTGAAGACATACGATTACATCAACCGCGTTGTGCTAACGCTTCCACTGTCGGTCTACGAGGGTACGTAGATCACACTCTCCCCTCTCGTTGCTATGCATCACCATGATCTTGCATATGCGTAGGAAATTTTTTGAAATTACTACGTTCCCCAACAGTGCTACCTCTTGAGAACTGTGTTGCTTTTCTCCGAAGAGGAAGGGATGATGAAGCAAAGTAGCGTAAGTATTTCCATCAGTTTTTGACAGCCAAGGTATCAATCCAGTAGGAGGCTACGCACGAGTCCCTCGTACCTGCACAAAACAAATAAATCCTCGCAACCAACGCGAATAGGGGTTGTCAATCCCTACACGGCCACTTACGAGAGTAAGATCTGATAGATACGATAAGATAATATTTTTGGTATTTTTGTGATAAAGATGCAAAGTAAAATAAAGGCAAAGTAAAAAAGCAAGGAAGTAACTAAGTAGTAGGAGATTAATATGATGAAGATAGACCCGGGGGCCATAGGTTTCACTAGTGGCTTCTCTCGAGAGCATAAGTATTCTACGGTGGGTGAACAAATTACTATTGAGCAATTGACAGAATTGAGCATAGTTATGAGAATATCTAGGTATGATCATGTATATAGGCATCACGTCCGAGATAAGTAGACCGACTCCTTCCTGCATCTACTACTATTAGTCCACTCATCGACCGCTATCCAGCATGCATCTAGAGTATTAAGTTAAAAACAGAGTAACGCCTTAAGCAAGATGACATGATGTAGAGGGATAGACTCATGCAATATGATGAAAACCCCATCTTGTTATCCTCGATGGCAACAATACAATATGTGCGTTGCTGCCCCTACTGTCACTGGGAAAGGACACCGCAAGATTGAACCCAAAGCTAAGCACTTCTCCCATTGCAAGAAAGATCAATCTAGTAGGCCAAACCAAACTGATAATTCGAAGAGACTTGCAAAGATAACCAATCATACATAAAAGAATTCAGAGAAGATTCAAATATTGTTCATAGATAGACTTGACCATAAACCCACAATTCATCGGTCTCAACAAACACACCGCAAAAAGAAGATTACATCGAATAGTTCTCCACAAGAGAGGGGGAGAACATTGTATTGAGATCCAAAAAGAGAGAAGAAGCCATCTAGCTACTAACTATGGACCTGTAGGTCTAAGGTAAACTACTCACACTTCATCGGAGAGGCTATGGTGTTGATGTAGAAGCCCTCCGTGATCGATGCCCCCTCCGGTGGAGCTCCGGAACTGGCCCCAAGATGGGATCTCGTGGATACAGAAAGTTGCGGTGGTGGAATTAGGGTTTTGGCTCCATATCTGATCATTTGGGGGTATGTATGTATATATAGGAGGAAGGAGTATATCGATGGAGCAACAGGGGGCCCACGAGCATGGAGGGCGTGCCTTGTAGGGGTGGGCGCGCCCCCCTACCTCGTGGCCTCCTCTTTTGTGTCTTCACGTAGGGTCCTAGTCTCCCGGGTCTTGTTTGTTGAGAAAATCACATTCCCGAAGGTTTCATTCCGTTTGGACTCCGTTTGATATTCCTTTTCTTCGAAACCCTAAATAGGCAAAAAAACAGCAATTCTGGGCTGGGCCTCCGGTTAATAGGTTAGTCCCAAAAATAATATAAAAGTGGATAATAAAGCCCAATAATGTCCAAAATAGTAGATAATATAGCATGGAGCAATCAAAAATTATAGATACGTTGGAGACGTATCAAGCATCCCCAAGCTTAATTCTTGCTCGTCCTCAAGTAGGTAAATGATAAAACAGAATTTTTGATGCGGAATGCTACTTGGCATAATTTTAATGTAATTCTTCTTAATTGTGGTATGAATATTCAGATCCGAAAGATTCAAGACAAAAGTTTAATATTGACATAAAATAATAATACTTCAAGCATACTAACAAAGTAATTATGTCTTCTCAAAATAACATGGCCAAAGAAAGTTATCCCCACAAAATCATATAGTCTGGCTATGCTCCATCTTCACCACACAAAATATTTAAATCATGCACAACCCCGATGACAAGCCAAGCAATTGTTTCATACTTTTGACATTCTCTAACTTTTTCAATCTTCACGCAATACATGAGCGTGAGCCATGGATATAGCACTATAGGTGGAATAGAATGGTGGTTGTGGAGAAGACAAAAAGGAAGAAGATAGTCTCACATCAACTAGGCGTATCAACGAGCTATGGAGATGCCCATCAATAGATATCAATGTGAGTGAGTAGGGATTGCCATGCAACGGATGCACTAGAACTATAAGTATATGAAAGCTCAAAAAGACACTAAGTGGGTGTGCATCCAACTTGCTTGCTCATGAAGACCTAGGGCATTTTGAGGAAGCCCATCATTGGAATATACAAGCCAAGTTCTATAATGAAAAATTCCCACTAGTATATGAAAGTGAGAACATGCGAGACTCTCTACTATGAATATCATGGTGCTAGTTTGAAGCACAAGTGTGGTAAAAGGATAGTAACATTGTCCCTTCTCTCTTTTTCTCTCATTTTTTTATTTGGGCCTTTTCTCTTTTTTATGGCCTCTTTTCTTTCTCTTTTTTTTATTTTTCGTCCGGAGTCTCATCCCGACTTGTGGGGGAATCATAGTCTCCATCATCCTTTCCTCACTGGGACAATGCTCTAATAATGATGATCATCACACTTTTATTTTTCTTACAACTCAACAATTACAACTCGATACTTAGAACAAAATATGACTCTATGTGAATGCCTCCTGCGGTGTACCGGGATATGCAATGATGCATGAGTGACATCTATGAAAGAATTATGAATGGTGGCTTTGCCACAAATACGATGTCAACTACACGATCATGCTAAGAAATATGACAATGATGGAGTGTGTCATAATAAACGGAACGGTGGAAAGTTGCATGGCAATATATCTTGTAATGGCTATGGAAATGCCATAATAGGTAGGTATGGTGGCTGTTTTGAGGAAGGTATATGGTGGGTGTATGATACCGGCGAAAGGTGCGCGGTATTAGAGAGGCTAGCAAAGGTGGAAGGGTGAGAGTGCGTATGATCCATGGACTCAACATTAGTCATAAAGAACTCATATACTTATTGCAAAAATCTACAAGTTAACAAAGCAAAGTATTACGCGCATGCTCCTAGGAGGATAGATTGGTAGGAAAAGACCATCGTTCGTCCCCGACCGCCACTCATAAGGAAGACAATCAATAAATAAATCATGCTCCGACTTCATCACATAACGGTTCACCATACGTGCATGCTACGGGAATCACAAACTTTAACACAAGTATTTCTCAAATTCACAACTACTCAACTAGCACAACTTTAATATCACCATCTTTATATCTGAAAACAATTATCAAGTATCAAACCTCTCATAGTATTCAACACACTCATAAGAAAATTTATTATTAATCTTGTATACCAAGCATATTAAGACTTTAAGCAAATTACCATGCTATTTAAGACTCTCAAAATAATCTAAGTTAAGCATGAGAGATCAATAGTTTCTATAAAACAAATCCACCACCGTGCTCCAAAAGATATAAGTGGAGTACTAGAGCAAAACTACATAACTCAAAAGATATAAGCGAAGCACATAGGGTATTCTAACAAATTACAAATCATGTATGACTCTCTCAAAAGGTGTGTACAGCAAGGATGATTGTGGTAAACTAAAAAGTAAAGACTCAAATCATACAAGACGCTCCAAGCAAAACACATATCATGTGGTGAATAAAAATATAGCTCCAAGTAAAGTTACCGATAGAAGTAGAAGAAAGAGGGGATGCCTTCCGGCGCATCCCCAAGCTTTGGCTTTTAGGTGTCCTTAGATTATCTTGAGGGTGCCATTGGCATCCCCAAGCTTAGGCTCTTGCCACTCCTTGTTCCATAATCCATCAAATCTTTACCCAAAACTTGAAAACTTCACAACACAAAACTTAAAGTAGAAAATCTCGTGAGCTCCGTTAGCGAAAGAGAATAAAAGACCACTTTGAGGTACTGTAATGAAATCATTATTTATTTATATTGGTTTTATACCTACTGTATTCCAACTTCTCTATGGTTTATAAACTATTTTACTAGCCATAGATTCATCAAAATAAGCAAACAACACACGAAAAACAGAATCTGTCAAAAACAGAACAGTCTGTAGTAATCTGTAGCTAGCGCAAGATCTGGAACCCCAAAAATTCTAAAATAGATTGATGGACGTGAGGAATTTATCTAGTAATCATCTGCAAAAATAATTAACTAAATAGCACTCTCCAAATAAAAATGACAGCAGTTCTCGTGAGCGCTAAAGTTTCTGTTTTTTTACAGCAAGTGTAACAAGACTTTCCCCAAGTCTTCCCAACGGTTCTACTTGGCACAAACACTATTTAAACAAAAAAACACAACCAAGACAGAGGCTAAATAAATTATTTATTACTAAACAGGAGCAAAAAGCAAGGAATAAAAATAAAATTGGGTTGCCTCCCAACAAGCGCTATCGTTTAACGCCCCTAGCTAGGCATAACAAGCAAGAATAGATCTAGGTATTGCCATCTTTGGTGGGCAATTCTTCAATGAGGTATCTACCATATTTAGGAATTTCTTTATTTTTATTAATTATCAAACTTTTAGGCACAAGATCGAAAAATTCATTTGTAACAAATGGTTCCTTCATGATAGCAAAAAAGATTGGGATGAATACTTATAGATTTGAAATCCGCATTTCCCTTACTAGAGGACTCACCCTTATTTTTAGGAACATACATAAGCTTGGCAATCTTAGTGGGAGGACTTGGAGTATTCTTTACGGAAGTTAAAGCGGTTCCCAAGTTGGTGATAATACCCTCAAGTTTATCGATCCTAGTGGAATCGTGATTTATTTTCTCATTAACTATGGGTTCCTTTTCTTTAATATTTTTCAATGTAACTCCTACTTTAGATCCATATTGAGAGATTCGGCTGTGGATCTTTTTATCCAAATTTTCAATTAACTCCACGGTAGCAACTTTATTTTCAATAATTTCAAGCCTTTGCATTACATGCTCCAAAGTTAATACAGTTCCATTAACCAAAAGAGGGGGTGAGCCAAATAAATCATCATAGCATTATAAGAATCAAAAGTATGGCTACCCAAGAAGTTCCCTCCCGTAATAGTATCAAGAACATATCTGTGTCAAGGAGTAATGCCTACATAAAAATTGCGAAGAAGAACGGAAGTAGATTGCTTCCTAGTAGATCTATTTTGAGCATTGCAAATTCTATACCAAGCATCTTTTAGATTTTCTCCCTCCCTTTGCTTAAAATTTAGAATTTCATTCTCGGGAGACAACAGAGAAGATAAGGGACTAGCCATAACGACAAGAAAATGAACTAACACACAAGCAAACAAAAAGCAAGCGGGCAAAAAGAGGCAAATAGAGAAAGAGAGGGAGGATAGAGAGAGAGAGGGGGGCGAATAAAACGGCAAGGGTGAAGTGGGGGGAGAGGAAAACGAGAGGCAAATGGAAAATAATGTAATGCGGGATATAAGGGTATGTGATGTGTACTTGGTATGTCGACTTTTGCGTAGACCTCCCCGGCAACGGCACCAGAAATCCTTCTTGCTACCTCTTGAGCACTGTGTTGGTTTCCCCCGAAGAGGAAGGGATGATGCGGCAAAGTAGCGTAAGTATTTCCCTCCGTTTTCGAGAACCAAGGTATCAATCCAGTAGGAGGCTACGCGCGAGTCCCTCGTACCTGCACAAAACAAATAAATCCTCGCAACCAACGCGAATAGGGGTTGTCAATCCCTACACATCCACTTACGAGAGTGAGATCTGATAGATATGATAAGATAATATTTTTGGTATTTTTGTGATAAAGATGCAAAGTAAAATAAAGGCAAAGTAAAAAAGCAAGGAAATAACTAAGTAGTAGGAGATTAATATGATGAAGATAGACCCCGGGGCCATAGGTTTCACTAGTGGATTCTCTCGAGAGCATAAGTATTCTACAGTGGGTGAAAAAATTACTGTTGAGCAATTGACAGAATTGAGCATAGTTATGAGAATATCTAGGTATGATCATGTATATAGGCATCACACCCGAGGCAAGTAGACCGACTCCTGCCTGCATCTACTACTATTACTCCACTCATCGACTGCTATCCAGCATGCATCTAGAGTATTAAGTTAAAAACAGAGTAACGCCTTAAGCAAGATGACATGATGTAGAGGGATAGACTCATGCAATATGATGAAAACCCCATCTTGTTATCCTCGATGGCAACAATACAATATGTGCTTTGCTGCCCCTACTATCACTGTGAAAGGACACCGCAAGATTGAACCCAAAGCTAAGCACTTCTCCCATTACAAGAATGATCAACCTAGTAGGCCGAACCAAACTGATAATTCGAAGAGACTTGCAGAGATAACCAATCATACATAAAAGAATTCAGAGAAGATTCAAATATTGTTCATAGATAGACTTGATCATAAACCCACAATTCATCGTCTCAACAAACACACCACAAAAAGAAGATTACATTGAATAGTTCTCCACAAGAGAGGGGGAGAACATTGTATTGAGATCCAAAAAGAGAGAAGAAGCCATCTAGCTACTAACTATGGACCCGTATGTCTGAGGTAAACTACTCGCACTTCATCGGAGAGGCTATGGTGTTGATGTAGAAGCCCTCCGTGATCGATACCCCCTCCGGCGGAGCTTTGGAACAGGCCCCAAGATGGGATCTCGTGGATACAGAAAGTTGCAGCGGTGGAATTAGGGTTTTGGCTCTGTATCTGATCGTTTGGGGGTACGTAGGTATATATAGGAGGAAGGAGTACGTCGGTGGATCAACAGGGGGGCCACGAGGGTGGAGGGCACGCCTGGTGGGGGTGGGCGCGCCCACCTACCTCGTGGCCTCCTCTTTTGTTTCTTGACATAGGGTCCAAGTCTCCTGGGTCTTGTTTGTTGAGAAAATCACGTTCCCAAAGGTTTCATTCCGTTTGGACTCCGTTTGATATTCCTTTTCTTCAAAACCCTAAAACAGGCAAAAAACAGCAATTCTGGGTTGGGCCTCGGTTAATAGGTTAGTCCCAAAAATAATATAAAAGTGGATAATAAAGCCCAATAATGTCGAAAACAGTAGATAATATAGCATGGAGCAATCAAAAATTATAGATACGTTGGAGACGTATCACGAGGCGCCTCGCCCTACAAGAAACCGTCAACCTACACATCCACGTGTATGCGTGAATCATTTACATAGGTATCTACAAGGCTAGTGAGGACGCTACGATGTTGGCCTTCTTCAACCGGCTAGGATCCTTGGATGCCATTGTTGAGAAGCACCTTGATCTCGCCACAAAAGCCGCCACTCCTTAGCCGCCAGTCGATGGCCCGGCGCACTGAGTTGAGGAGGAGGAGGTTGTACGTTGATGGATGCATCTTTCGTCTTGCTTAATTATATGCATCACTTTAACTTGTACTCCATCCGTCAATTTATAAGTTGTGCTGCCAGTGTCTATCTCGTTACTTTTTGATAATTTTTGTTTTCTGAACACATGTTGATTGTCTTGAATGAAGGTCTATCCCGCCGTTAGGCGCCGGAGCGCGCTGTGCTCGCCGTTAGGCGCCGCGGCGCTCTCTGCTCGCGTCCGTCGGCACGCTCGGCTTGTGGACAGCTTTTCCTTGCGCGTTCAACTCCTATATGCATATATATATATATGGTTGCTCGCCGTTGAGGCAGCCGCGAAGCGCTCTGCTCATGTACCTCCGTGCGCGCTCTGCCAGTGGTTGGGTATGCGCACGATCACGTCGGGGCCCCCATATGCGTGCGGTTGCGCCGCACGCATTGCCACATGATGCAGTTACGTGTGGCACGACGGAATTACACGCTGCAAATTAGAACTGCCATCAGGGCCTGCCAATATACCTAGCCGTCCGGCTTCCCCTTTAATTCTCGCGGCCATTATAACCTTAGTCTCTTCAACCTTTCAATCGCGCCCCACAACAGAACAAGCACACCCACGACGACACATAGAGAGGGGATGTCTATCGGGGCTCCAATGGAGTTCGGCGAGCATAGAGTGGAGACCCACGCGAGGGAGACGGATCTCTCGGTGGTGTACACCATCGACCCGGCCGTGGTGGACGACTACATCAACAGCGTTGAGAAGTTGCTTGCTCGAGACAAGTACAAGGTGGTCGACATCGACCTCCAGTACACCGCCGGTCATCCTGACATAGATCAGAAGGTTGTCGTCGCCCAGTTGTGCGTGCGCCATCATGTCCTCATCTACCACTACTGCATGGCCACAGAGCCTTGCGACCGTTTCAATAGGTTTGTCAACAGCACTGACTACAACTTTGCCACGGTGGAAACCAAAGACGATGTAAAAGCGCTCGGTGTTACGGGCTTGGCCTGCAAGAACCTTGTCGAAATCCGTGACCACTACAGGGTCTGGGGCAGCACGAAGCAGGACTCCCTAGTTGAACTCGCCTCAGCCATCATCGACCCCTACTACAAAAAGATGAAGCAGGATGCCCAGAGAACAAGTCCCGTATCCTCGCACAAGGCCTGGATGCGGCAACTGGATGAACCTCACCTCAGGTTCGCAGCCAAGAGCGTGTACACATGCTACGAGATTCACAGGCGGATCGTTGGCATGAGGAAGTGCCTCGTTACCCAAATCGACGAGCCACAAGCAGAGCAAGCGTCACAAGAAGTAAATGATGATCAGATGATCGTTTATGCTAGTTAATCATGCATGTAATATATAGTTTACTTTATTGGTGTGTGGAAATGTCATGTGTGCAGTAGCCACCTATGTAATTAAGCATGTAATAGTTTACTTTGGTGTGTGCAAATGCCATGGTTGTAGTAGCCACCTATGTAAGTGGATGTTTAATTTGGTTATGCAACCATGTCCTTATAAGTGTGTATATAATGTTTTTGTTCTGTATGCAATCCCATCGCACAACACACACGTCTTATTAGCAGCAACCGTCTGTGTTATTATTGGTCTTCGCACACATTTCTGATTACAGACATGTTTGCCGCATATCACACACATCTTGTTATATTGAACCGTTTCTGTTCTCTTGTCTCAACACAAACAGTTCATCAGTGTGAATCGCATGCCGTATATCACACACACCTTGAATCTGGCTGACCGTTTCTTTTGGTATGCCTAATCACAAACAGTTCATCCGAGTGAACCGTATGCTGTATATCACACACACCTCCATCTGGTTGCCCGTTTCTTTTGTTCCTCCTCATCGCAAACAGTTAAGTGGACTGAACCGTATGCCCTGCATCACACACGCAACTTAAATATAAACCGTGTTTGATGCATCCTCCATCGCGAAAGTTTTGCGCCTTTTTTGACGGTTTTTACACCCCCATTTGCGATTATGGCATCGCACACAGTTTCGTCGAAGGGTCTCTAATCATAGTGTCGTGGTAGCAGCATCCTGCAGTAGTGTTATATTTAGGAACAGAGGGGGTAGTTTACATATAAGTTGTATGTGTATTCAAAGTATCTCTACTTTGATCAAACTTACAGAAAAAGTATCAACATTCAACAATTCCCAACCAATATTGTTAGATTCGTACGTACTCCTAGATTTGTATTCAAATAGAGATGGTTTCCAATTTGTTTTCAACCACGTGAATGTGCTTGTTCTCGCGCATGCTCTTCCTACTAGGATTTCGCCACATATAGCCAGTCCAATAGTAACTTTTTTAAGCTTCCTGTCCAATAGTACTAGTGGAGTACTGACAACATCTGTAGTAGAGTGTGCAGTGCTCATAGTACTCCCTCCTTCCATTTATATAGGGCCTAAGAGCAAGCCTAATAAGGCATAGTCAGCAGGCTATAAGACTTGTCAAGTTATTAAAATCCTACTTGGAGGAGTGAGAAGAGAGGAGAGAGAGAGTGAAGCGGGCTCTTCCAATCATATACCTTGCTCATAGATTAAGAAAAAACAGTATGCATGCAACCCTCTTCCAATCATATACCTTGCTCATGCAAATATTAAATGCTTAGAGCGAACCTAATAGCCATTCTACTACTAAGAGCAAACTCACATGGCACTTTTGCCTATGTGAAGGAGAGAGATGTGAAAAAGTAAGGGGAGTGAGCTCTCATGCAAGAGCCTAGCTATATACGCATTCCTAGGTAAATACAATAAATATGAAGAAAGAGATAGAGAGGAGATGGGAAAAAGTACTAATACAATAGCCAACCTTTTATATTATTTTTTTGCAGGAAATAGCCAACCTTATAGCCCACACTATTGTATGAGTGCATATAGATGATGGCTATAGATGACATGGCAGTTCCTTATAGCCATCGGCTGGCTATATTATTAACCATGCTCTAATGCGTTTTTCAAAACCGCCTTTGACTATTGACAATATTAATAGTACATGAGATGTATAATGTGAAAATTATATCATTGGAAGCTCCTTTCATATACGAATTTGACCGTATGCTTTGTGTAAGTTGCATGTCATATATTATTACTCTAACATTTGGTCAAAGTTAGCCTCGAAAAACGCATTAGGCCCTGTAGATGGAAGGAGGGACTAGTAGTGGATCCTCTGACGTAGGTATCCCTGCCGTACCCTCCCTTTCGGTCACTTACTGGTAGACCCCATGCTTGCTAGGCCCCGCATGTCAGTTACTCAATGGGTTCGGCCACGTCAGGGGATCCTCATCCGTAGTATACTCCCTCTGTTTTTATTTACTCCACATAAAACGGAGGTAGTGGTAGTATAAAGGACGCAGGCGGGGGAGGGGAGGGACGTCAGTTTGCTCTCAACGGTGGTCCCACAAGCGAGCGAAAATGCAAGACGAAGCACATTCCATTCGGTGAACAACGTGGAGGGTCCAGCGTGCCAGGGTGAAATGCAAACGCGACAAGAGTGATGTACAGTCAAAACCGATTGATCTTCGCTGCTCGGCCGGAACCACTATTCACAATAGAACCTTCGTTGCTCGGCCTACGCCAGCCACTGCCCCAAAACCACACCTCCTCTCCAGCCCATTCCCCCACCTTTCGATCCCCTAGCCCGCATTAAGCGTCCCCTAGTTCCCTGGAAAGCGATGGTGCACCGCAAGATCACGTACTACAAGATGCTGATGCCGGAGCGTCGCGCAGAAATCACTGCGGCGGTCGGCGCCACAGACCCCCGTTCCCAAGCTCGCTTTGCGGAGGGCCAATTCCCGAGTTCTCTGGAGCCAAGCTATGAGGAGGAGGAAGCCGATCCAATGTTCATGGCGGAGGTTGCGGCGCAGAAGGCCCCCGATGGGTATGAGACGATGGATGTCGACTTCGTGCCGGCGTCCGGGTCACCCATGGTGCAGGCGGACCAGCGGTTCAACCTGGCGATACTAAAGGAGGACTGGGAGGTAGAGGTTCAACTCGACACGGAGCGCGCGCATGCCGCTGCCATCGAGGCTCTCCTGCAGGCAGAACCGGATGTCGTGGATGTGAACCGGGTAGCGGAGGCTCAACTCGATGAGGAGCGCGCGGATGCCACTACCATCAAGGCCCTCCTGCAGGCGTAACCGAACGTCCTGGACTTGAACTGGGCGGTGGAGGCTCGACTCAACGCAGAGCACGCGGATGTCGCTGCCATCGGGGCCCTCCTGCAGGCGGAACCGGACGTCCTCGACTTGAACTGGGCGGCGGAGGCTCAACTCGACGTGGAGCGCGCGGATGCCGCTGCCATCGAGGCCCTCCTGCGGGCGGAACCGGACGTCCTCGACTTGAACCAGGCGATGCTCTCGTCCGTGCAGAGCGCCCGCACGCTCCACGTGAATGAGTAGCTAGTGGCCGAGGACAACCACGGTGCGGAGACACACGTCGGCAGCTATGGCTGGTTCGCGCCGGCAGCCAAAGACGACGAGGCTGTCTCGTTCCGCGAGCAGTGATAGTTTTTACTTATGTTATTTTTAGGGATCTTTTGTTGTGTAAAAACATATATTGTTATGCAAGTCGCCTGACTTTCATCATTTGGGTCGGTCTACCATTTCAGACGGTTGGATGAATATCCTACGTCTCCTAACCCTTCTTCCTCACCTCTTCTTCTTCCCGAACAGACCACCGCACGGGCCGTACGGATCCACCCCAACATGCGGTTGGATAAACATAATGTATAAACTAAAATTATCTGTTAGCCGTAGCACATGTCAGTGAGGGTGCGTTCCCTTGGTTGGGTTTGCGGCGTGCAGGAGCGACTGTGTGAGGGTGCGGTGCGACCGCGGCGTGCAAGAGCGACCGTGTGAGGGTGCGGTGCTACCGCAACAGCCATGTGCAAGTGTACCTCCTTTTCATTTTGAAAACTTTAGGCAATCTTGGCAAAAATGTGTGGCGAAGTATGGCAATGCAAGGCCTAGACCCAAACAGGATAAGTACGTACGTATTAGGAGTACTGGTGTTAAAAAAGAAAGGCGGGGTTTTCCTTCGCGGGATTAATCGATACAAATCCTTGTTTGACGTGTCAATTAATGCGTATTTTTTTCTCCACAGCCCAAAGAGCTAAGATCTCACTCTTCATCGCTTGATTAATGCAGCGCCATGCAAACAAACCTTCTCACTTCCGCATGCGTGCAAGGGTATATTAATGTCCTTGGTTGCTACTACGAGGAGGACCCCATCAATTTTGCCTCGATTAGTGTTAGTGGCCTTTTGCAAATTGTAATTTTGATATACTGGCCTTGTGTACAAAAAATGGAGGTAGTAACTATTTGACTTCCTTCCACATTGCGGTGACGTCGACGATATCTCGAACGTTGTGGTTTGGCGAAGTGCGTTCGACGGAGAACACCATTGATGGAGACCACGGTAAGTCATTCGCAAGTGCCGGCTACAAGCCGAGACAACCACGATATTTGCATCTAGGAAGTCCGTTAAACCAAAGGACGCGTAAATGTACTAGTACTACTAGTACACAATAGCGTCGTCCGTCCAGCTTAGTGTGGTGAGGTGGTTTCTCGAAGAAGACGATGGAGAAGCGGAGTCAGCGAAGAGTGAAATGATGGTTACTTCGTCCGTGCTTTGTGATTTGACGCCTCACTGCTTTGTGATTTGTGATAGAAGGAACAGGGGAGTAGACTCTGTGCTCTAAACTGTACATGCGTCCATGCACGAGAGAAAGAGGAGAGACGTTGCATTTTTCTATTCCTTCAATCAATCAATCAGGGGGCTTTGATTCCATCTTTTTGGCTTTGGCAGCACCGTCCACAATGGTTCCCATCGATGACAAAACCTATTTTCACATTTGGCTACACATTGTGGATGCCCTTAACCGTACCACTTGGTTTTTCTCCTGTGTGCTATCTATACAAATCTCAATTATATTGATCTAAAAAATTACAGAATCGAGATTAGTAAAAAGGAGGTGATTTTGCCGCGTGGATGGCGGGGGAGGTTTCTTATTATTAAAGGACGTTGGCCTGGCGGTTTTCTAACATGCGGTCCCACGTGTCAGTGCTTTACCAAGCCGATCCGCATCCCACATGAGGCAGAACAACAGCAGAAGCAACACGTGGTTAACTTGAAGAAGATGAGGGAGAAGAGGATTCAGCTACGAGTCAAATGATGGTTGATTCATCCCTCCAACTTCTTTTTTACTAGCATTATTATTGCTTCATCCCTCCAACTTAACTGCGGGAAAGGTGCAGCTTTGTGATTTGACGCCTCATTGCTCATTACTACGCCGGCGCCATGACTGGGGTGCTTCACCCCTGCTGCTCTGCACTATATTTCAGTATGGCACATGGACCCGGTAGCTTGATGTCCCACATGTCGGCGAAAGGGACTAGAACATTTATGAAAGCGAGCGCTCCACTCTTACAACGGAGGAGTACACGACACGGCGGCCCAGTGAACTGTCACTTGTACTGTATAGTACTATAGTTTTGCTATTTCGCACGATCCATCGATACAAACCCGATTAAACAGGAAAGTGCGGGATTTTTCCCGCGCGATAGATGATACTGGCCATACATTTCAAAGGCAATTTTAATGTATGCAAACTGAATAATTAAGTAAGAATACGATATCTGGTAAAACTAAAAACACATATGATTTATTGTGTTAGAGTGTACTAGTAGTAGTGCTGTATTGCTTAGTTGTTAGATGTAACATGCGAGAACGTGTAGAGATGTAGTTTTGGAGGGCCTACAGAGAGAAAGCATAATACGGTCACCGAACCTCACAATACGCTCATTACGGTCACTATATACGTTTTGCGGTGATTATACATTCATTACGGTCACTTGCTCACCGTTCAGCATCGGATTGCACTCTGTTGACCGGCCAAATAGTCTGCGTGGCACCATGTTGACTAGTTAAATTGACCACGTTCCTTGTGGGTCCCACCTGTCAGCTTGCGTAGGAAAAAGGTCAGATAAACACAAATTTACGCAGGCGCAACAAGACTCCAACCCGTGCGCGGGAATCACCTGGTTGTGTTTGTGTCTATCAGGGCCTGATGTGTGCGCATGCACGTGTAGGTGAAGGAATTATGCCCTAGAGGAAATAACAAAGTTGTTATTTATATTTCCTTATATCATGATAAATGTTCATTATTCATGCTAGAATTGTATTAACCGGAAACTTAGTACATGTGTGAATACATAGACAATCAGAGTGTCACTAGTTTGCCTCTACTTGACTAGCTCGTTGAATCAATGATGGTTATGTTTCCTAACCATAGACATGAGTTGTCATTTGATTAACGGGATCACATCATTATAGAATGATGTGATTGACTTGACCCATCCGTTACCTTAGCATGATGATCGTTTAGTTTGTTGCTATTGATTTCTCCATAACTGTACATGTTCCTATGACTATGAGATCATGCAACTCCCGAATACCGGAGGAACACTTTGTGTGCTACCAAATGTCACAATGTAACTGGGTGATTATAAAGGTGCTCTGCAGGTGTCTCCGATGGTGTTTGTTGAATTGGCATGGATCAAGATTAGGATTTGTCACTCCGATTGCTGGAGAGGTATCTCTGGGCCCTCTCGGTAATGTACATCACTATAAGCCTTGCAAGAAATGTAGCTAATGAGTTAGTTACGGGATGTAGCATTACAGAACAAGTAAAGAGACTTTCCAGTAATGAGATTGAACTAGGTATTGAGATACCGACTGAGGGAGACCTGGATTAGGAGGTCTCCGGACAGCCGGATTATATCCTTTGGCCGGACTGTTGGACTATGAAGATACAAGATTGAAGACTTCGTCTCGTGTCTGGATGGGACTCTACTTGGCGTGGAAGGCAAGCTTAGGCAATACGGATATGTATATCTCCTCCTTTGTAACCGACCTTGTGTAACCCTAGCCCCCTCCGGTGTCTATATAAACCGGGGGGTTTTAGTCCGTAGGACAACATACAATCATACCATAGGCTAGCTTCTAGGGTTTAGCCTCTCCGATCTCATGGTAGATATACTCTTTTACTACCCATATCATCAATATTAATCAAGCAGGACGTAGGGTTTTACCTCCATCAAGAGGGCCCGAACCTGGGTAAAACATCGTGTCCCCTGCCTCCTGTTACCATCCGCCCTAGACGCACAGTTCGGGACCCCCTACCCGAGATCCGCCGGTTTTGACACCAACATTGGTGCTTTCATTGAGAGTTACTCTGTGACGTCGCCAGAAGGAAGGATGTCTCGTCTCGTCTTTAAAGACGATATTACTGTTGGGGGAGCTTTGGCTGTCGGCCAAACTCTCCGGCTAGGCGGTTTCATCATGACCGCCTGTTCGGCCGCCGCGCCGACGATGACTTCTTGGGTCATCGAAAACAGCGTCCACGTTAAGTCGGCACTCGCCGAACAGATGGATCCTGTGGAGCTCGCCTCCATAAACGAGCTCTTGGATCACATCACCGCCCTGGGTCGCTACGGACTATGATCGGATTGGGCTTAAACCCGATCAAAGGGAGATTAACTCTCCGCCGGTCACCCATCATATTGCAGTGGTGGAGGAACAATGCGGCGAATTCTCCTCCATATTGAGGACCAACTATGTCCGGATTCCTGAGCTCTCCGAGCCGGATACCCGTTCGCGGGAGGACAGCATCCAATCCCTGAACTTAGAGTCAGGCAGCGGGCCAGGATTATTGGGCAACACCCGGGAACCAGAATTTCCAAAATCGGAAATTCCTCGGCCCCTGGATCCCAGATCGGGTAAGGGTTCGGATTCAATTTCACCCACCCACCCAAACATAAGCGATCTTTCCCACATCAGGCAAGAGCCCCAGGAAACAGTACATCACTATTGGGCCAGATTCCTTCTTGCGATGAACAAGGTTAAGGACTGTCGTGAGGAAGATGCAATCTTATTTTTCTGCAATAATTGCACGGACAAGGGAATCCTTAACGCCATAAATCGCCGTGAGATATCACACTTCGCTGACTTGGCGTCCATAGTACGAAAGTACTGTGCGATGGAAAGTGCCTGGAAAACCGAAACAAACTTTTGGGATATCCGGCCCTAAATACGAACCCAGTCCGAAATAAAAGGGTGCACTATCAAAAGACACCCGGGTCAACTACCAAAAAGCAAAAACCCTCTACAGGGCATGGAACCGTACTGGAGGGATGGCTCAATGGACCCTGCAAAATTCATAGTACAGCGGATACAATACCAACGCACAGCCTTAGAGCATGTTGGATACTCCGGCAGGTGGCCAAAAGCGGTGAGGATCTTCTTATCCCAAATGCCACAGAGCACCATCCCGTGGACAACAATACTGTGTTAACAGTCTTTGAGACATTTGCGTCAAATAATAGGCGCAAGCGAACACTCCGCACCATGGCCGAAATCTGCCACGTAGCAGCAATAAATCTATGGAGTGACACGGCTATTACCTTCAATGCCAATGATGAACCTAAATTGCGAACAGCCCGAGCACCAGCCGCACTGGTCCTTAGTCCAATTGTGGACGGCTTTCAACTCACCAAGGTACTCATGGACGGCGGCAACGGATTAAACCTCATCTATGAGGAAACTCTTCAAAAGATGGAAATAGACTGGAACCGCATTGAGCAAAGTAGCACAACCTTTAAAGGAATCATCCCCAGTCGGGAAGCACGTTGTGCTGGGAAAATCACACTAGATGTGGTATTCGGCACGCCAGATAATTACAGGTCCGAAGAAATTACATTCCAAGTGGCCCCGTTCAGCAGTGGTTATCACGCCCTTTTAGGATGGGAGGCGTTCACAATCTTCCAAGTCGTACCCCATTACGGGTACATGAAGCTCAAAATGCCCGGGACCAACGGAATCATCACTCTCGCCAGCGATCCAGACACGGCACTCCGCGCCGAAAACAAAACAGCCGCATTGGCCGTCGAGGCATTATCCGAAGCCCTCTCGGCCGAGGAATTAACCACGCTACGCTCCACAGTGGACAGGGACGATGTGATACTCGACAAGAGATCCAAGTCCACCTCTTTTAAACCAGCAGATGAAATAGTCAAATTCCAAGTCCACCCAACAGACCCTACAAAAACAGCCTCCATCAGGGCACAGTTAAACCCCGCTATGGACGCCGCACTACGAGAGTTCCTGCGCGAGAACTGGGACATATTCGCCTGGCATCCCTCAGACATGCCAGGAATCCCACGCGGGCTGGCCGAGCATAGCCTCAATATCCTAAAGGGATTCAAGCCGGTCAAGCAAGCTCTTCGGCGTTTCTCTGAACCTAAGAGACAGGCCATGGGAGAGGAATTAGCCAAGTTATTGGAGGCCGGATTCATCAGAGAAATAAAACACTCGGACTGGCTAGCAAACCTGGTGATGGTACCAAAGAAGGACAAATCCCGGCGCCTTTGTGTCGATTTCAAAGACCTCAATAAAGCTTGCCCAAAGGATCCCTTCCCCCTCCCACACATCGATCAAATCATTGATGCTACCGCAGGACACGAGTCATTGTGTTTCCTTGACGCATACTCCGGTTACCACCAAATCAAGATGGCGGAGTCCGACCAAGCCGCAACGGCATTGATGACACCATACGGTCCCTTCTGTTTTAACACAATGCCTTTTGGGATCAAAAAAACACCGGCGCAACATATCAACGCATGATTCAGACATGTCTGGAGAAACAAATCGGCAAAACAGTAGAGGCATACGTAGACGATGTGGTCGTCAAAACCAAACACGTTGACTCTTTGATAGACAACTTGAGGCTCACATTCGACAACCTCCAAACATACGACATCAAGCTCAATCCGGAAAAATGCATTTTCGACGTACCAGCTGGAAAGCTCCTGGGTTTCATTGTCTCCAGTAGAGGTATTGAAGCTAATCCGGCCAAAATCTGAGCTTTGTCACAGTTGGCTACCCCAACAGACCTCAAACAAATCCAGAAGTTAACTGGATGCGTGGCGGCTCTAAGCCGCTTTATCTCCCGCTTAGGAGAAAAGGCTTTACCCCTTTATCGCCTCCTTCGACGCACCAAACACTTCGAGTGGACGGACGCGGCCACGGCCGGATTGGAAGAAATAAAGGCCATCTTGGCAACCAACCCAATCCTGGCCACGCCAAACATCGACGAACCAATGCTGTTGTACATTGCGGCAACTCATCAAGTTGTAAGCGCAGTGCTCGTTGTCGAACGGGAAGCGGACGGACATAAATTCCCTCTTCAAAAGCCGGTATACTATGTATCCACTGTCCTCACTCCATGCAAATCACGGTACCCGCATTACCAAAAGATAGCATATGCGGTATTCATGGCATCGCGGAAGCTGCGACACTACTTTGAAGAGTGTTCGATTACAGTAGCCACGGAAGTGCCACTTAATGATATTATAAACAACCGCGACGCTACGGGCCGGATTGCCAAATGGGCCATTGAGCTCCTCCAGTTCGACATAACATACAAACCTCGACGAGCCATTAAGTCGCAAGTATTGGCCGACTTCGTCGCCGAATGGACGGAGGCCGAACTCCCTAAAGAGTACGGCGCATACTCCAATTGGATCATGCACTTCGATGGTTCTAAAATGCTGGCTGGTCTAGGGGTTGGCGTCGTCCTGACGTCCCCAACCGGTGATACTGTTCAGTACGTATTGCAAATATCGTATATAGACTCCAACAATGCAGCCGAATACGAAGCTCTGTTGCATGGTCTTCGGATGGCAGTCTCCATGAGCATTCAACGCCTGGAGGTGCATGGGGATTCAAACCTCGCAATATCCCAAATAAATGGAGACTTTAACGCCAAGGATCCGAAAATGGCGGCCTATCTAAACGCCGTCCTAAAACTGTCAGCTCGGTTCGAGGGCCTCGAATTTCACCATGTGGCTCGGGAAAACAATCAGGCAGCGGATATCCTCGCCCGCATCGGCGCAAAACGTGATGCGGTCCCCCCAACATATTTTTGGAAAGGCTGTTCAATCCATCCGTAGTATGGGAAGGGGACACCGGTAACAACAGTCCAGACCCGGCCAAAATACCCGATACTGAACTCTCTGACACAATCAGAGGCTCCGCCACCGAAATAACACCTTCAGCCCACGAAATAATGGCCATTATTGCCCCGTGGACAGAACCATTCCTGGCCTACCTAACTAGACAGGAACTTCCGGAGGACCAAAATGAGGCACGCTGCATAGTGCGGCGATCCAAGGCCTACAGGGTCCATGAGGGAGAATTGTACAAAAAAAGCACTACCGGAGTCCTTCAAAGGTGCATCTCCGAAGAGGAAGGGCGGAATCTTTTGGCAGAAATTCACGCCGGACTCGACGGTCATCACGCCGCAGCCCGGGCTCTTGTAAGCAAGGCCTTCCGTACAGGATTCTATTGGCCAACGGCCTGGGCAGATGCACAGGACTTGGTCCAACGCTGCGCCGGTTGCCAGCTCTTTGCAAATCAAAGCCACATGCCACCCACCACCCTCCAAACAATCCCCATTACATGGCCCTTTGCGGTCTGGGGGCTTGACATGGTTGGACCCCTTAAAGGGGGAACCCACAAGAAAAAATACTTATTGGTCATGGTGGATAAATTCACCAAATGGATAGAGGCCAAACCTGTTAAAACAGCCGAATCCGGACCAGTGATAGACTTCATATCCGGGGTTGTACACCGTTATGGCGTCCCCCACAGCATCATCACTAATAATGGCACGAACTTCATGGCCGACGAGGTAAAACTC
This sequence comes from Triticum urartu, assembly GCF_003073215.2. Taxonomy (NCBI): domain Eukaryota; kingdom Viridiplantae; phylum Streptophyta; class Magnoliopsida; order Poales; family Poaceae; genus Triticum; species Triticum urartu. Next base: position 394,081,181 of record NC_053023.1, on the reverse strand, counting down.
TGGTGCAGCAAAATGGGCATCAAGCTCGATTATGCTTCAGTCTATCACCCACAAACCAACGGTCAAGTCGAGCGAGCAAGCGGTCTTATAATGAACGGCATTAAACCCATATTAGTGCGCTCCTTAATGGAGTCTAACACGCACTGGGTAGAGGAGCTCGACTCCATACTCTGGGGGCTGCGGACCACGCCGAATAGTAGTACCGGATATACACCCTTCTTTATGGTGTACGACGCAGAGGCAGTCTTGCCCTGTGACATAATTCATGACTCACCTCGAGTGCGCATGTACGAAGAAAGAGAAGCTGAGCTCGATCGGTAGGACAGTTTGGACACCCTGGAGGAGGAGCACGACTTAGCCAAAGCCCGTTCCGCATTTTATCAGCAACAGGCTCGTAGATACCAAAGCAGAGAAGTACGGGCCAAAACTTATAATGTTGGCGACCTAGCTCTACGCCTGCCGGATAAGAAAAAGAACAAGCTCGAGCCCAAATGGGAAGGTCCCTTCATTATTGACCAAGTTCTGACTGGTGGAGCGTACCGACTACGGGATGGATCGACTAGTCGACTCGAGCCGAACCCATGGAACGCGGCCAGGCTCCGAAGATTCTACGCCTAGCACCGGACTCTATGTTAGTCCCCTCCCTTTGTCCATTTTCTGCATATACATTATCTATCTTGTTTCTCTTTTTCTTTCTTTCTTTTATTATTTCTCTAGGCCTTCAAGGGTCACCTTGTGCCTCGCTTGCACATTACAGATGCGCTAGCCGCACTCTTCATACCTGGGGGCTTCTTCACAGAAGCTTAAATTATTTATCTGGGCCTCATGCCCCACACATGTGTTATACTTCCGCATGTACCTTTTTTCACCACTATATGCATCAATATGACTTAAGTTTTGGCCAAGCTGGGTTGCCTGGCTCTTGTATTTATGCCCTACGTTCCCGTTAATTTGGCTAGGGCATAAGGGGAGCACCTCTGCGATTGTTACTATCGGGTCAGCCGGATGTGTACCTCAGACTGGGTGAAGCCGAAAGCTAGCGTTCTTAAGGGAATATTCGGTCGGTGAACAAAAGATGATTTTTATTTATTGTCCATATCTGCCCCCTAGATGTTTTTCCTGCGTTTCCTATCGCAGTCCGGACATGCACTTTAGGGCATGCTTACCCAGGGAAAGCAACCCTTAACGGAACTATTCTCCCTGGAAGATGTTTCTTACTACCCATGTAATATAACATAACTAGTTGGGCACTTGTCTGATAAATCACTAATGACCCCTATGCCTGGTCTCCACGCATATCCCGGTTCTTATATAACTAAGCGGGTATTCGGATACACTCCGGACTATTGGGCCCGGAAGTTGAAGCGAAAAGGTCCGCAACGACAAATGATCTACAATCCGGCTAGAAGGCATTATACATGTCACTTTAATTACATAGTCATGCAGACTGACTAAATCCCTCTTCTATACCATCCAACAGGCAGTCTAGCTTACAATCTTATTGAGAATACTTTGCGGCTAATTCTACTTGCCCATAAACTAAGCTAACGGGGATCTCTTTTCCGTCGGGCCCCATAGGTCTAACCTCAGCCATGTGATTTGGGTCTGCCTTGGTATACCGCGTCTTCACCATGGCCCAGGCTTCTCTAGCACCCTGTCGGCAGGCTGATATCTTCCATAATCGGAAGCGCCGCCGTGCTCCCTTGAGCTTCTCCGCAAGCTCGGCAACGCCCTCTGGCAGGGAGACGGACGGCCACAAGGCCTGGGCCACAGGGAGATGTGACAGCTCGGACAGAAGATCACCCGTAGACCCGGGCATTTCTTGTGCGGGACGACCCATCATCATACCTACAGACATAACGCTGTTAGTCGGCTTCTTCGCTGAACTCCCTTAAAAGGATTCGTTCAAGCACTTACTGAAAATGTCACGCCGAAGCCGCTTATTCTCCTTCTCGGAGTCTGCAAGTTGGCCATGAACGTCTTTTAGTTCCACGCTCAGCTTAATATTGGCATCTTGGAGATTGTTTTTCTCCCGCCTAACCTCAGTCAGCACGCGTTTGCCAGCCTCTAGCTGTCGCATAACATGTTGGTCCTCCGGATTCTCTCCAGATTCATCTGCAACATCTGTTGTTAGATCTGCAGCCATGTTGCACGTTATATGGTAACCATCATTCTTTAAAGTAAAATGTTACCAGCAGGTGACTTTTTCAGTTCCTGCAATGCGGCCACAGCAGCCCGCAGTTGGGTCTTGCATTCCTCCAGCTCCTGTGACAGCCAGTATTCTTCTCTGTAAGAACCCGCATAATAAAGATGATCCTTAAATCAGTTCTGCTAACTGTTTCAAGTCTCAGGGGCTACTGATACATATAAATCGTCAGATTTACTCACCCGTACATCCTTTACATACTGATCCGTGGCTCTGGCTAGACCATCTTGAGCAGCACGGAGGTACGCCTCTCCAGAATTGAAGGCGTCAAACGCCTCTAGTGAGAAACAAGCATCATGGAGTACGGCCCGGCGGCGCCTATGATTCATGGCGCTTTCCACTTCTGAGTTTGTAGCGGATAATCTATCCGCATCCTCTGTAGGGGGATTATCCGGCGCCTTCCCCATATCGGCTTCTGCCTCCATGTCTGGTCCTGGCGCCCGACTGGTGGAAGCGTGATTGGCAACATCGCCGGACATATTCCGGCGAGCGTTTTTTCTGTTAAAGAAACGCAGGTGTCATTACATTTTAAAGACGACAACCACGGAGCGGGGTTTTTCTTATACCTTTGCGCCGGCGTCTCCGTCCTGACCGCCTTCCTTTTTGGCCTACCCGGCCTCGGTGCCTCTTGTTGGCGAGATGCTGCGGATTCGGCAGGGCGTCCCGAATGCCTTCCCTATAAAAGATGCCATGTGTATATGGTGGGTGAAGTGCCTAAAAGGGGATCCTAGTTTTTGAGTTGGGATTTTTGGTTTTTCTTACTTGCGATGCAGGGAGCAGTCCGGGATAGTCGGCCGTAATGGCCACCATGGCATCGTCGCAGCTTAACTGACAGAACTATCGGTCTATCAGCGCCACGAATATAACCGGATATTCTTCAAGTCCGGAGTCGAGGGCCCGGTCAGGGTCCTCTGGTTGTGGAGAAGGGCTGTTGACCTCCTTTATGGCTTTTCGCAGTTCCTGCCGCGAAGTGGCAAGGTGAATACTTACGACAAAGAATGCGGGAAAAATGGGAGCGGGGAGATATAACTTACCCAGCTTGGACGATTGTACATGGAGAATCCATCCCGTGGCTTGATGCAGGTGAACTCCTCTTCCTCACCCTTGAACAATTCGGACAGAATTTTCGCTAAAGCGGCAGCATTGTCCGGTGCCCGCGGTATTGAAGTGGTTGCACTCCCCGCATTATGCAAATCGACATAGCTTCAATTATTGTCAATCCTGATTGAGCCAGTGCTTTGATACGGTTCATCAGATAGAGGACTTCTCTGTTGTCTTCCGCCTGGGGGCTCCGTGGGCGCCAACTTCGGCGCTTCTTCAGAGGATCATTGTTGAACTCAGGAAGACCCCGCCGAACAGGGTCCGGAAGGGGAACGTCCTCCATATAAAACCATTCTGAAGGCTAGTCTTCGGACGACTTCTTCGGGGTACCGGACAGGTATCTGGTATCGGTGATGCGCCATATTTCGGCCCCGCCCACTTGATAAAGTGATCTCCTCTGTATGCGAGGGATGAGGCAAAATAGCCTTTTCCACAGCTCAAAGTGAGCCTCGCAGCCCAGGAACAACTCACAGAGAGCAACATAGCTGGCGATATGTAGAATGGAGGCAGGGGTGAGATTGTGTAATTGGAGGCCGTAGAACTCCAGGAGCCCGCGGAGGAACGGATGAATTGGAAATCCTAGTCCCCTTAGTAAATAAGGAACAAGGCATACCCGTTCCCCCATGGAGGGACATGGAAAGCTCTCCGCTTGCTCCCCGCCATTGTAGGTGGCAAGCCCGGCTCGAACGGGCACCATATACGCCGGAGGGAGAAATCCCTTAGTCTGCAGTTCGACTGTGCGGGACTGAATACCTCTCCCAATCACCGGGCTTAGGGCTACGGGGGTGGGAGGAGGATCTGCGGAGGTCGGCCATGCTGGAATGGATCCTTACGAAACACGCTCTGATGGATTCTCGCTGGGGGAGGATGGTATGGATCGGATCTAAGAATCCCCATCCCTTTAATAGACAATTTATTTACCCGGCTAGGGGGCGAATGTAAAAACGCCCTGGCACCTCGTATTCATTTGACACGTGGGAGAAAGCCCTTATTGGGCACAGAAGCCAAGAGGTTCAACATTTATGGAGCCGGACACTGCTTACGAACACTTGAAAATTGGAGAAGAACCCGCCTTGCAATGCCGAAGACAACACTGCGCGCCGGACTCATCGTCATTGAAGCCTGGTTCGGGAGCTACTGAGGGAGTCCTGGATTAGGGGGTCTCCGGCCAGCCGGATTATATCCTTTGGCCGGACTGTTGGACTATGAAGATAAAAGATTGAAGACTTTGTCTCGTGTCTGGATGGGACTCTACTTGGCGTGGAAGGCAAGCTTAAGCAATACGGATATGTATATCTCCTCCTTTGTAACCGACCTTGTGTAACCCTAGCCCCCTCCGGTGTCTATATAAACCGGAGGGTTTTAGTCCGTAGGACAACATATAATCATACCATAGGCTAGCTTCTAGGGTTTAGCCTCTCCGATCTCGTGGTAGATCTACTCTTGTACTACCCATATCATCAATATTAATCAAGCAGGACATAGGGTTTTACCTCCATCAAGAGGGCCCAAACCTGGGTAAAACATCGTGTCCCCTGCCTCCTGTTACCATCCGCCCTAGACGCACAGTTCGGGAACCCTACCCGAGATCCGCCGGTTTTGACACCGACACCGACGATCGAATCTTGGGCAAGTAACATACCGATGACAAAAGGAATAACGTATACCGTTATGCGATTTGACCGATAAAGATCTTCATAGAATATGTAGGAGCCAATATGAGCATCCAGGTTCCGCTATTGGTTATTGACCGGAGACATGTCTCGGTCATGTCTACATAGTTCTCGAACCCGTAGGGTCCGCATGCTTAACGTTCGGTGATGATCGGTATTACGAGTTTATATGTTTTGATGTACCAAAGGTGGTTCGGAGTCCCGGATTTGATCACGGACATGACGAGGAGTCTCGAAATGGTCGAGACATAAAGATCGATATATTGGAAGCCTATGTTTGGACATCGGAATGGTTCCGGATGAGTTCGGGCATTTTCCGGAGTACCGGGAGGTTAGCGGAACCCCCCGGGGAGTATGCGGGCCTTATTGGACCTTAGTGGAAAAGAGGAGAGGGAAGGAAAAGGTGGGAGGCGCGCCCCCCTAGCCCAATCCAAATTGGGAGGGGGCCGCCCCCCCCCTTTTTTCTTTCTCCTCTCCTCCCCTTCCTTCTCTCCTACTCCTACTACATGGAAGGGGGGAATCCTACTCCCGGTGGGAGTAGGAATCCCCTAGGGTGCGCCATAGAGAGGGCCGGCCCCTCCCCTCATCCATTCCTTTATATACGGGGGAGGGGGCACCCCATAGACAAACAAGTTAATCATTGATTTTTAGCCGTGTGTGGTGCACCCCTCCACCATAATCCACCTCGGTAATACCATAGCGGTGCTTAGGCGAAGCCCTGTTCTGGTAGCAACATCATCACTATCATCATGCCGTCGTGCTGACGAAACTCTCCCTCAAAGCTCTACTGGATCATGAGTTCGCGGGACGTCACCGAGCTAAACGTGTGCAGATCGCGGAGGTGTCGTGCCTTCGGTGCTAGATTGGTCGATCGTGAAGACGTACGACTACATCAACCACATTGTCATAACGCTTCCGCTTACGGTCTACGAGGGTACGTAGACGATACTCTCCCCTCTCGTTGTTATGCATCACCATGATCTTGCCTGTGCGTAGGAATTTTTTTTGAAATTATTGTGTTCCCCAACAGTGGCATTCGAGCCAGGTTTATGCGTAGATGTTATATGCACGAGTAGAACAGAAAGGAGTTGTGGGCGTGGGTATATACATATTGCTTGTCGTCACTAGTTTGATTCTTGATTCAGCGGCATTGTTGGATGAAGCGTCCTAGACCGACATTACGCATACACTTACGCGAGACTGGTTCTACCGACGTGCTTCGCACACCGGTGGCTAGTGGGTGTCTGTTTCTCCAGCTTTAGTTGAATCGGATTCAATGAACAGGTTTCTTTCTGAAGATCAAAAAGCAATCACTATACCATGTTATGTTTTTTGATGCGTAGGTAAGAACGGTTCTTGCTTAGCCCGTAGCAGCCACGTCAAACTTGCAACAACAAAGTAGAGGACGTCTAACTTGTTTTTGCAGGGCTTGTTGTGATGTGATATGGTCAAGACGTGATGAGATATAAATTGTTGTATGAGATGATCATGTTTTGTTGAAGTTATCGGCAACTGGCAGGAGCCATATGGTTGTCGCTTTATTGTATGAAATGCAATCGCCATGTAATTGCTTTACTTTATCACTAAGCGGTAGCGATAGTCGTAGAAGCAATAGTTGGCGAGACGACAACGATGCTTCGATGGATATCAAGGTGTCAAGCCGGTGACAATGGTGATCATGACGGTGCTTTGGAGATGGAGATTGTCGGTGTCAAAACCGGCGGATCTTGGGTAGGGGGTCCCGAACTGTGCGTCTAAGGCGGATGGTAACAGGAGGCAGGGGACACGATGTTTTACCCAGGTTTGGGCCCTCTTGATGGAGGTAAAACCCTACGTCCTGCTTGATTTATTCTTGATGATATGAATATTACAAGAGTTGATCTACCACGAGATCGGAGAGGCTAAACCCTAGAAGCTAGCCTATGGTATGATTGTATGTTGTCCTACGGACTAAAACCCTCCGGTTTATATAGACATCGGAGGGGGCTAGGGTTACACAAGGTCGGTTAGAAAGGAGGAGATATCCATATCCGTACTGCCTAGCTTGCCTTCCACGCCAAGTAGATTCCTATCCGGACACGGGACGAAGTCTTCAATCTTGTATCTTCATAGTCCAACAGTCCAGCCAAAGGATATAGTCTGGCTGTCCGGAGACCCCCTAATCCAGGACTCCCTCAGTAGCCCCTGAACCAGGCTTCAATGACGATGAGTCCGGCGCGCAGTGTTATCTTCGGCATTGCAAGGCGGGTTCCTCCTCCGGATACACCACAGAAGAATTTGAATAAAAGGATAGTGTTCGACCCTGCAAAATACGTTCCACATACCACCGTAGAGAGAATAATATTTCCACAAATCTAATCTGCCGACACGTTTTGGCAACATGACATCATGCCATGGCTTGGTGATTATTCGAACCGTTTTTCTTTAACTAGCCCCGCACATAACGCGAGGCAGTTTCTTGACACGTCTTGTCAAAGCAGAGATCGTGTCCCCCTTATTACGGGATTCTCATAAATACGGCCATGGGTAACCCAACCGCGCCTAGGACTCCTAGATTTTAGGCAAGTCCCAAACGGCTACGAGGAGGACGCTTGATATTCACCCTCTTTATAAAGGGACAAGGCTTTTACTTTTTCCCTCCCGTGCTCAATCGAATCCTTCCCCCGCCTCGAGTTCTAACACCCAAAGCCCAGGTCAGGTGCTTTGGATCTCCAATCATGTCCGGATCGAGCCTCCAGGGCCGGTGGATGCCTTCCTTCGTCACGGAAGAGGATATCAAGAAGTTGAGGGAGGCAAGATACCTGACCGCCGAAGTTTCGCATCGGCTGTCTGCCCGAGGGCAGGTCGTCCCAACTCCTAAACCCAATGAAGACGTCGTGTTCATCTCCCACTTCCTCTGAGGACTAGGCCTCACTCTGGATCCCTTCGTTAGGGGTTTGATGTTCTATTACGAGCTTGATTTCCACGATCTAGCCCCGGATTCCTTTCTCCACATCTCGGCATTTATTGTCGTATGTGAGGCCTTCCTCCGCATTACCCCTCACTTCGGCATGTGGCTCAAGACCTTTGATGTGAAGCCGAAGACGGTTGAGGGGCAGCATGCAGCGTGCGGAGGGGCATTAATAAGCAAGATCGCTGGAGCTCTGTGGCCAAAGGGTTCCTTTCCAGAGGTGTCCGGATTATGGCAACGGGAGTGGTTCCACGTCACCACTCCCAGAAGTGCCAAGTGGGTAGCTTCCCCCGCCTTTCGCTCGGGCCCTCCACCACAACTGATGTCATGGATCACCAGGGGGTTGAGCTGGGGTCCGGCCAAGGATGTGCCCATAGTGTAGAGCCGCATCCGAGATCTCTTCGAGGGAGATTTTAGTTTTCTTATGGTAGTGTAAGTCATGTTGGTTCATCGAGTCCAGCCTTGCAAACGGAAAATTTAAAACATGCTCTTCGGGCTGTCTTCTTTATTCTGGCGTTTATTCTTGCTGCGTCGTGATTTCCCGTTTCCATCCTTGACTTCGGATGTACTTGGGTCGCTGGTGCTGCATCGGGCTAACTAGCTGTCCTCGCCCGCGCAAAAACGGGTCATGAGGCTTGTTAATGCTGCCATTGTTCTCGGCTTTTCTTGACCGAGGTGTCTGGCAAGACATTCGTCTCGAACGCTATGCTTGAAAGCTGCTAAGGCTTCGGCATCCGGACAGTCGACTATTTGGTTCTTTTTAGTGAGGAACCTGTTCCAAAGTTTTCGGGCTGACTCACCGGCTGTTGAACTATATGACTTAAATCTTCTGCATCCGGTGGTCGGACATATGTCCCTTGAAAATTTGCCCGAAAGGCGTCTTTGAGCTCTTCCCAGCTTCCGATGGATTTTTCGGGGAGGCTTTTAAGCCAGTGCCGAGCTGGCCCTTTGAGCTTGAGGGCTAAGTACTTGATGGCGTGGATATCATCTCCTCGAGCCATATGGATATGGAGGATGTAGTCCTCAATCCAGACCCCAGGGTCTATTGTTCCGTCGTATGCCTCTATGTTTACGGGTTTGAATCCCTCTGGAAATTCATGATCCAGCACCTCATCGGTGAAACATAGAGGGTGTGCGGCACCCCTGTATCTGGGTGTACCGTGGTGTTCAGATGTTTGTTGTGTTGCATTGTATGTTGGAGCGCGCTTGCGTGGTCCATAGATGGATTTGGTTGCGCCGTCCTTTTGATGCAAGCCCTTACGCGGATCGCGTACTGGTTTATGTGCGGCGGCGTCTGCCGCTTTATGATGGCTATGAGGTCGTCCATCCGACCAGATGGCCATTTTATTTTTTAATTATGGAGGATCTAGGCCTACTCATCAAATTCAGGTAGCAACTTTCGCTTCGGATAGCTCTTGGTGTGGCAATTACTGTCGTACTTCACTGCAGTGTTGAGTACTTCACTCCATTTGATTTTGAGTGTGTCTTGTGCAGCCTTGAGCCTTTGCTTCTGTTTTTTCACGCTCCTCGTCGTGGCAACAAGCCTTTGGTGCGCGTTATGTTGCTCCTGGCGCCTGTCCGGTGTGGTGTCGACCGGACTGTTATCTTCGACAGGGTCGGGTTGTTCGGTTTGGTTCCCCGTGTTTCCCTGGTCGGGCGATGGTTCACCTTGCTCTATCACTGGGTCTATATGATCGTTATTTCTGCCGAGGCGGGATTTGGAGCGGCGTTTACGCCGCCGCTTTGACTACTTCTCGAGGGAACAACCCTTCGCTGCGTCCTTCCGTTCCTCATCGTTGTTTTCTTTGGGTGTGTCCACCATGTATACGTTATGTGACGAAGTGGGCGTCCAGTGCCCTGTGGGCAGTGGTTCTTGTTCGTCTCCTGCATCATCGTCCATACCGTCGATGTCTTCGGAGTCGAAGTCGAGCATGTCGGTTAAGTCATCAACAGTGGCTACTAAGTGGGTGGTGGATGGGCGGCGAATTTCTTCGTCATCCGCATCCCAATCCTATCGGACATAATTCGTCCAGGACCCTCCTGACAAGGAGAGAGACCTTAATGAGTTCAGTATGTCGCCGAAGGGCGAGTGCTGAAAAATATCCGTGGAGGTAAACTCCATGATCGGCGCCCAATCGGAGTCGACAGGAACGGGCGCAGGCGGTTCGGAGTCCATGGTCGGAGAAGGATCCGGCGGTTTGGCAACACGGCTCTCGTGAAGGGTAAGGTCGATATTCGGCTCGATTGCCGCTGAGGATATGGCCTCCGTGGCGGGGTCTATCCACCCGTCCATGGATGGCGCAACTGGCTCCGAATTAAGGGTCGGAGCGGCTGCCGGTGCGATTTCTTGAACACTGTCCGATGGTAGAGCTAAATCGTACTCATCGTGACCGCGTGGCACACAAGGCAGGGGCTCGAATCCGTCGAAGATCAAGTCTCCGTGGATATCGTCCGTGTAGTTTAAGCTTCCAAACCTGACCTGGTGGCCAGGGGCGTAACTTTCGATCTGCTCTAGATGGCCAAGCGAGTTGGCCCGCAGTGCGAAGCCGCCGAACACAAAGATCTGTCCGGGGAGAAAAGTCTCACCCTGGACTGCATCGCTATCAATGGTAGTAGGAGCCATCAAGCCTAACGGCGACGACACAGAGGAACTCTCAATGAATGCACCAATGTCGGTGTCAAAACCGGCGGATCTCGGGTAGGGGGTCCCGAACTGTGCGTCTAAGGTGGATGGTAATAGGAGGCAGGGGACACGATGTTTTACCCAGGTTCGGGCCCTCTTGATGGAGGTAAAACCCTACGTCCTGCTTGATTTATTCTTGATGATATGAGTATTACAAGAGTTGATCTACCACGAGATCGGAGAGGCTAAAGCCTAGAAGCTAGCCTATGGTATGATTGTATGTTGTCCTACGGACTAAAACCCTCCGGTTTATATAGACACCGGAGGGGGCTAGGGTTACACAAGGTCGGTTACAAAGGAGGAGATATCCATATCCATACTGGCTAGCTTGCCTTACACGCCAAGTAGAGTCCTATCCGGACACGGGACGAAGTCTTCAATCTTGTATCTTCATAGTCCAACAGTCCGGCCAAAGGATATAGTCCGGTTTTCTGGAGACCCCCTAATCCAGGACTCCCTAAGAGATCAAAGGCACAAGATGATGATGGCCATATCATATCACTAATATTGATTGCAGGTGATGTTTATCCTTTATGCATCTTATTTTGCTTAGTTCGGTGGTAGCATTATAAGATGATCTCTCACTAAATTTCAAGGTATAAGTGTTCTCCTTGAGTATGCACCGTTGTTACAGTTCGTTGTGCCGAGACACCACGTGATGATCGGGTGTGATAAGGTCTGCGTCCACATACAATGGGTGCAAGCCAGTTTTGCACACGTGGAATACTCGGGTTAAACTTGACGAGCCTAGCATATGCAGATATGGCCTCAAAACACTAGAGACCGAAAGGTCGAGCGTGAATCATATAGTAGATATGATCAACATAGTGATGTTCACCATTGAAAACTACTCCATCTCACGTGATGATCGGACATGGTTTAGTTGATATTGATCACGTGATCACTTAGATGATTAGAGAGATGTCTATCTAAGTGGGAGTTCTTAAGTAATTTGATTAATTGAACTTTAATTTATCATGAACTTAGTACCTGATAGTATTTTTCATGTCTATGTTGTTGTAGATAGATGGCTTGTGTTGTTGTTCCATTGAATTTTAATGCGTTCCTAGAGAAAGCTAAGTTGAAAGATGATGGTAGCAACTACACGGACCGGGTCCGTAACTTGAGGATTATCCTCATTGCTGCACAGAAGAATTACGTCCTGGAAGCACCGCTAGGTGACAAACCCGCTGCAGGAGCAATGCCAGATGTTATGAACACCTGGCAGAGCAAAGCTGATGACTACTCGATAGTTCAGTGTGCCATGCTTTACGGCTTAGAACCGGGACTTCAAGGACGTTTTGAACGTCATGGAGCATATGAGATGTTCCAGGAGTTGAAGTTAATATTTCAAGAAAATGCCAGGATTGAGAGATATGAAGTCTCCAATAAGTTCTACAGCTACAACATGGAGGAGAATACTTCTGTCAGTGAACATATACTCAGAATGTCTGGGGACCACAACCACTTGACTCAGCTGGGAGTTAATCTTCCTGATGATAGTGTCATCGACAGAGTTCTTCAATCACTGCCACCAAGTTACAAGAGCTTCAAGATGAACTATAATATGCAAGGGATGGATAAGACGATTCCTGAGCTCTTCGCAATGCTAAAGGCTGCGGAGGTAGAAATCAAGAAGGAGCATCAAGTGTTGATGGTCAACAAGACCAGCGGTTTCAAGAAAAAGGGTAAAGGGAAGAGGGGAACTTCAAGAAGAACAACAAGCCAGTTGCTGCTCAAGTAAAAAACCCCAAGTCTGGACCTAAGCCTGAGACTGAGTGCTTCTACTGCAAAGGAACTGGTCACTGGAAGCGGAACTGCCGAAAGTATTTGGCGGAGAAGAAGGATGGCAAAGTGAAAGGTATATTTGATATACATGCTATTGATGTGTACCTTACTAATGCTCGTAATAGTGCCTGGGTATTTGATACTGGTTCAGTTGCTAACATTTGCAACTCAAAACAGGGGCTACTGATTAAGCGAAGATTGGCTAAGGACGAGGTGATGATGCGCGTGGGAAATGGTTCCAAAGTCGATGTGATCGCTATCAGCACGCTACCTCTACATCTACCTTTGGGATTAGTATTAGACCTAAATAATTGTTATTTGGTGCCAGCGTTGAGCATGAACATTATATCTGGATCTTGTTTGATGCGAGACGGTTATTCATTTAAATCAGAGAATAATTGTTGTTCTATTTATATGAGTAATATCTTTTATGGTTATGCACCCCTGATGAGTGGTCTATTTTTACTAAATCTTGATAGTAGTGATACACATGTTCATAGTATTGAAGCCAAAAGATGCAGAGTTGATAATGATAGTGCAACTTATTTGTGGCACTGCCGTTTAGGTCATATTGGTGTAAAGCGCATGAAGAAACTCCATTCTGATGGACTTCTGGAATCACTTGATTATGAATCACTTGGTACTTGCGAACCATGCCTCATGGGCAAGATGACTAAAACTCTGTTCTCCGGAACAATGGAGCGAGCAACAGAGTTATTGGAAATCATACATAATGATGTATGTGGTCCAATGAACATTGAAGCTCACGGCGGATATCATTATTTTCTCACCTTCACAGATGATTTGAGCAGATATGGATATATCTACTTAATGAAACATAAGTCTGAAACATTTGAAAAGTTCAAAGAATTTCATAGTGAAGTGGAAAATCATCGTAACAAGAAAATCAAGTTTCTACGATCTGATCGTGGAGGCGAATATTTGAGTTATGAGTTTGGACTTCATTTGAAACAATGCGGAATAGTTTCGCAACTCACGCCACCTGGAACACCACAGCGTAATGGTGTGTCCGAACGTCGTAATCGTACTTTACTAGATATGGTGTGATCTATGATGTCTCTCACTGATTTACCGCTATCGTTTTGGGGTTACACTTTAGAGACAGTTGCATTCACGTTAAATAGGGCACCATCTAAATCCGTCGAGATGACACCTTATGAACTGTGGTTTGGCAAGAAACCCAAGTTATCGTTTCTTAAAGTTTGGGGTTGTGATGCTTATGTGAAAAAACTTCAACCTGATAAGCTCGAACCCAAATTGGAGAAATGTGTCTTCATAGGATACCCAAAGGAGACTGTTGGGTACACCTTATATCACAGATCTGAAGGCAAGATATTCATTGCTAAGAATGGATCCTTTCTAGAGAAGGAGTTTCTCTCGAAAGAAATGAGTGGGAGGAAAGTAGAACTTGACGAGGTAATTGTACCTTCTCCCTTATTGGAAAGTAGTTCATCACTGAAATCAGTTCCAGTGATTCCTACACCAGAAAGTGAGGAAGCTAATGATGATGATCATGAAACTTCTGATCAAGTTACTACCGAACCTCGTAGGTCAACCAGAGTAAGATCCGCACCAGAGTGGTACGGTAATCCTGTTCTGTAAGTCATGTTACTTGACCATGATGAACCTACGAACTATGAGGAAGCGATGATGAGCCCAGATTCCACAAAATGGCTTGAAGCCATGAAATATGAGATGGGATCCATGTATGAGAACAAAGTGTGGACTTTAGTTGACTTGCCCGATGATCGGCAGGCCATAGAGAATAAATGGATCTTCAAGAAGAAGACTGACGCTGACGGTAATGTTCCTGTCTACAAAGCTCGACTTGTTGCGAAAGGTTTTCGACAAGTTCAAGGAGTTGACTACGATGAGACCTTCTCACCCGTAGCGATTCTTAAGTCCGTCCGAATAATGTTAGCAATTGCCACATTTTATGATTATGAAATTTGGCAAATGGATGTCAAAACTGCATTCCTTAATGGATACCTTAAACAAGAGTTGTATATGATGCAACCAGAAGGTTTTGTCGATCCAAAAGGTACTAACAAAGTGTGCAAGCTCCAGCGATCCATTTATGGACTGGTGCAAGCCTCTCGGAGTTGGAATACACGCTTTGATAGTGTGATCAAAGCATATGGTTTTTTACTGACTTTTGGAGAAGCCTGTATTTACAAGAAAGTGAGTGGGAGCTCCGTAGCATTTCTGATATTATATGTAGATGTCATATTGTTGATCAGAAATGATACTAAATTTCTGAATAGCATAAAAGGATACTTGAATAAGAATTTTTCAATGAAAGACCTCAGTTAAGCTGCTTCTATATTGGGCATCAAGATCTATATAGATAGATCAAGACGCTTGATTGGACTTTCACAAAGCACATACCTTGATAAAGTTTTGAAGAAATTCAAAATGGATCAGGCAAAGAAAGGGTTCTTGCCTGTATTACAAGGTGTGAAGTTGAGTCAGACTCAATGCCCGACCAATGCAGAAGATAGAGAGAAAATGAAAGGTGTTCCCTATGCTTCGGCCATAGGCTCTATCATGTATGCAATGTTGTGTACCAGACCTGATGTGTGCCTTGCTATAAGTTTAGCAGGGAGGTACCAAAGTAATCCAGGAGTGGATCACTGCACAGCGGTCAAGAACATCCTGAAATACCTGAAAAGGACTAAGGATATGTTTCTCGTATATGGAGGTGACAAAGCTTTGACACTGATCCGGATGACTCTAAGTCACAAACCGGATACGTGTTTTTATTAAATGGTGGAGCTGTCAGTTGGTGAAGTTCCAAGCAGAGCGTCGTGGCGGGATCTACGTGTGAAGTAGAATACATAGCTGCTTTGGAAGCAGCAAATGAAGGAGTCTGGATGAAGGAGTTCATATCCGATCTAGGTGTCATACCTAGTGCATCGGGTCCAATGAAAATCTTTTGTGACAATACTAGTGCAATTTCCTTGGCAAAGGAATCCAGATTTCACAAGAGAACCAAGCACATCAAGAGATGCTTCAATTCCATCCGCGATCAAGTCAAGGAGGGAGACATAGAGATTTGCAAGATACATACGGATCTGAATGTTGCAGACCCGTTGACTAAGCCTCTCTCACGAGCAAAACATGACCATCACCAAGACTCCATGGGTGTTAGAATCATTACAGTGTAATCTAGATTATTGACTCTAGTGCAAGTGGGAGACTGAAGGAAATATGCCCTAGAGGCAATAATAAAGTTGTTATTTATATTTCCTTATATCATGATAAATGTTTATTATTCATGCTAGAATTGTATTAACCGGAAACTTAGTGCATGTGTGAATACATAGACAAACAGTGTCACTAGTTTGCCTCTACTTGACTAGCTCGTCGAATCTATGATGGTTATGCTTCCTAACAATAGACATGAGTTGTCATTTGATTAACGGGATCACATCATTAGAGAATGATGTGATTGACTTGACCCATCTGTTAGCTTAGCACGATGATTGTTTATTTTGTTGCTATTGCTTTCTCCATAACTATACATGTTCATATGACTATGAGATCATGCAACTCCCGAATACCGGAGGAACACTTTGTGTGCTACCAAACGTCACAACGTAACTGGGTGATTATAAAGGTGCTCTACAGGTGTCTCCGATGGTGTTTGTTGAGTTGGCATGGATCAAGATTAGGATTTGTCACTCCAATTGTCGGAGAGGTATCTCTGGGCCCTCTCGGTAATGTACATCACTATAAGCATTGCAACCAATGTAGATAATGAGTTAGTTACGGGATGTAGCATTACGGAATGAGTAAAGAGACTTGCCGGTAACGAGATTGAACTAGGTATTGAGATACCAACGATCGAATCTCGGGCAAGTAACATACCGATGACAAAGGGAACAGCGTATATCGTTATGTGGTTTGACAGATAAAGATCTTCGTAGAATATGTAGGAGCCAATATGAGCATCCAGGTTCCGCTATTGGTTATTGATCGGAGACATGTCTCGGTCATGTCTACATAGTTCTCGAACCCGTAGGGTCCGCACGCTTAACGTTCGGTGATGATCGGTATTATGAGTTTATATGTGTTGATGTACCGAAGGTAGTTCGGAGTCCTGGATTTGATCACAGACATGACGAGGAGTCTCGAAATGGTCGAGACATAAAAATCGATATATTGGAAGCCTATGTTTGGACATCGGAATGGTTCCGAATGAGTTCGGGCTTTTTTCGAGTACCGAGAGGTTACCGGAACCCCCCGGGGAGTATATGGGCCTTATTGGGCCTTAGTGGAAAAGATGAGAGGGAAGGAAAATGTGGGAGGCGCGTCCCCCTAGCCCAATCCGAATTGGGAGGGCCCCCCTTCCTTCTCTCCTACTCCTACTACATGGAAGGGGGGAATCCTACTCCCGGTGGGAGTAGGACTCCCCTAGGGCGCGCCATAGAGATGGCTGGCCCCTGCCCTCCTCCACTCCTTTATATAAGGGGGAGGGGGCACCCCATAGACACACAAGTTGATCATTGATCTTTTAGCCGTGTGCGGTGCCCCCCTCCACCATAATCCACCTCAGTAATATCGTAGCGGTGCTTAGGTGAAGCCCTGTTCCGGTAGCAACATCATCACCGTCATCACGCCGTCGTGCTGACGAAACTCTCCCTTGAATCTCTACTGGATCGTGAGTTCGCGGGACGTCACTGAGCTGAACGTGTGCAGATCGCGGAGGTGTCATACCTTTGGTGCTAGATTGGTCGATCGTGAAGACGTACGACTACATCAACCGCATTGTCATAACGCTTCCGCTTACGGTCTACGAGGGAACGTAGACGATACTCTCCCCTCTCATTGCTATGCATCACCATGATCTTGCGTGTGTGTAGGAAATTTTTTGAAATTACTGCGTTCCCCAACACTAGGTTGAGCACTTGAGCATGAGAGTGTGTGTTGGTCATGTGGTGTGTGCATGCATGCGTGTGTCCGTGCGTGTGAGTGTTGCGTGCGTGGCTGCGTGTGTACATATGAGTGTTGCGTGCGTGCGTGGTTGCATGTGTTCGTGTGAGTGTTGCGTGCATGCAGTTTGTGTGCATGCGTGTGTGTGTGTATAATCACCACACCAGCTCATGTGTGTTAAAACAGACGGCTCAGCATACCAATACAAGGCCACCTTGTCCGCTGTGCCTGCGGCCATGACTTCGAACCACCGTCCAATATTTTTTTGTCGTTCGTTTTCATTCTTACTAGCAAGATTCTCGTGTGTTGCACGTAACATCAAGATGCATTTGTATGACTAGTTTATCTTGTGAGAGAAAAGGATGAACGAGGGAAGGCCTTATTTGCAAATGTGGAGAGGCGTGTGGTTACCTTTTTGCAAAATTGCCATAGTTTCCTTCCTATCCGTCATATATAAATCAGACGGCCTATATTGCAGGATGGCAGGCACACCATCATCACCAACTCTGTTTTTTATAAGAGTGTAGTTATAGGAGTGTAGATGTAGATGTAGAGTAGATACAAGACGATAGGTGGGCCCAATGGTAGTGAGATAATGTGATGCAACACTAGAGGTGCCATGTGGAGCGTTTAGCTGGTCAACTAGTCATGTTTTGAGCAAATACAGAGCTGTACGGTGAGCTCATGACTGTATAATAACCACAAAACGTAAATGGTGACCATAATGAGTGGATTCTGAAGTCCAATGTATGTATCGTGCTTTCACTTCAAATATAATGATAGTAACTATATATATCATGAGAGAAAGATGAAATATGCGTGAATGTGCTGGGGGCTTACTTTTAGAGGACCTGGAGATAGTTTGTGTGCGTACGTGAAAGGGGCGTAAAGGGGGTGTATGCGATGGAGAGAGAGATGCTCTTCGTTTCTCTTTATTATGACTAACTTTATATATAGTATAAAAATAAAAAAATTCACAGTGCGGAATAAATATCATTGTGGGCACCATGCAATGCAAATAAACGTTCATACTCCTCCATATAACTTTGTAATGTTGTATATATTTAGAAATTCTAAAAAAACTGGCCACACTTTATTCAAAAGGAATGGTGTATGCGAAATAAACGTGAAGAGAGGGCTTTTTAGATCAATGTGGTACGTGATGTAACATGTGTGAATGTGTAGTTGATGTATTTGGCAGGGCCTAGAGAGGTATGTGTGTGTATTACGTATTCAAGAGAGGCATGGATAGAGGGGCCGGCGGGGGGAGGGGGCGTGGGAGAGATAGCACGAGAAATGAGAGAGGTCTAGAGAGAGAGAGAGACAAATATGACATCACGGCGAGAGATTCCCTTGAGTGTGTGGAGGGGGCGTGGGAGGGGATAAAGGCACGAGGAGAATTTTTTTTGTGTGGTGTCTGTGTTGGTATGTGTGGGGTGAGAACATAACGAGACCTGGGGGCAGAGAGTGTGTCACCGCATGGGGTCCGGTGGGTCGTGGTGAGGCCCTTGGTTCGGTTCCGTCCTGGCCACATTGTTCGGCCTGTGACGCATTTTGGGAGACCCATGGATGACTAGTCGCACAAGACAAAGATAGCAAAATTGTGAAGGACTCTGTGTCCACTGACAAATCTGGCTAGGATTTGTAACCCTAGGTTCTCGGACTAAGGTAACCCCTTATCTCTGATATTACTATTCATCCAACCTAACTTTAAGGGGCATCCTATAGAATGCTCTGCTAGAATCATACTCATCGATTAGGAAGAGAGGTGTGAGACAATGCGTTAGGGACGGGCCTAAAGATAATGTGCATAAAGGAGACACGTAGGCATGTCTATGTATATAGAAAGGGTCGATGGGGATTGTGCGTGTGTATGCTTGTGAGAGGAAGACTGCTTATGATAAAGGTTAGTGAAAACAGTCGTAAATGGTTACGAGAGGGAGGGAGGGTTATATCAGGAGCATGTCTGCGAGAAAGACACCTTGGGAGAGAGTGTGTGAGCATGTGTGAGAGACTACCGATGGAGAGTGAAACTACACGTAAAAGACTGATGTACACATTGATTAAAGATATAAATTGTATCCAAATATTAGGATGGGATCATGATATTTGCAATTCGCGTAAGGAACGGTCATTGATCCATCAGACATCTAGATTCTATCGAATTTGAGCATGTCTATGTTATTATTCGACATAATTGATTCACATAGTTAGTATTTTGAACTCCAGACAATGCATCGCTTTATCAATCGAATATAAACGTTAGTATAGTTCATGTTGTGTGTGTAAAGCACATTATACATACGAAAGTTGCACAATGAACATTATAAATAGCTAGCTATGAACTAGCATACATTTGAATTCAACTTAAGGTGGTTTAAAAAATCGAATTCAACATGAAGTCCATTCAATCATTTGAATTCGATATCATGGCATTTGTAAATTATACCTAAATTATGGGGGCACCAATCTTTGCTCTGATTTTGTACATAATAGCATATATATAGTCGTGTACAAAATAGATTCAAATTTAGCTCCTCCATTCCAAAATAATCGTAGTTATAGGATATTCAAGTGTCAAAATTTCAAAAAGAAGCAGATAATTTAATGAGATTTTCAAACATACAAAGTCAAATTTAACATTGTCTATTTAGCTCAATCCTCAAAGTTCAAGAGTACTCTAAACGTGAATGCTTTTGTTTCAAAATTTCGAATGAAGCGCCAAAAGAGCCTCTACTCGCCCGAAACCGCGTGAGACCAATGTTTGGTAGTAGAAGGAAATTACTTTTCTAACTCCGACCGTGAAACCTACCGGCCCGACGTCCAAAGGTCTAAACCGGGGTAGGTTTGTAGCTTCATCTAGACGCCACACAACCGCCCCCGAAAAACATTCATACACAATGGCCGCCTAAGCACACATGCGCGCGGCTGAAATCGCTCCCGCCCACTATTTGGGACACTTGGGATTACCATCCTACCCCCGACCCATAGTTGGTCCGAAATTTAAGAGGGGGGCAAAGTTTGTACTTTCCCCAAATTTCAAACAAGCGCATCCCATCTATTCAAAAAAGCCAAAAACAAGCGCGTCCCAGACCAAAACATGGTTCTCCCTTAGCTCCCCCCCCCATCGTCCGATTTCCCCATTCGTACTCCATGGGCGCCAAAACTACCTCTCCACCAGCCGTGAAACCCCAGCGTCCTCCGTCCGCCACACCATCCGACCCATCAACCGCCGCCCTCCTCCATCACGCCAGAGCCGATACCCCGACGTTGTCGTCCACCGCAACGCCCTCCAAGGCTAGTAGTTGAAGTCGAGGCGGAGCCGTCCGTACCCGAGCAAGTTCAACCACGCCATCCTGCACCTCACCGTTGCCGCTCCAACTTCGCCACCGTCTACCGCATCGGAGTTGTTACTGCTACGCGGTCCTTCGCCGCCTCAGATTTTCTTCCCCTCCGCCGACATACGGCCACGGCAACACAGTCAACAATTTGTCCATGGGTTCGTCCAAGCCTGGACCCTCCTCCAAAAATTTGGCTTCCCTGGCAAAAAGAAGAAGATCGGCGTGACATATCATGGCGACCACACTGGCAACTAGAAATGGTACTCCTCTTCCCTTATTCATGCAAATCTTACGTGTCTGCTTGCACGATATTCATCCCACAAAATACACTAATTGACCGCTTCTTCTTGATACTAGATGTTCCTAGTAACTCGCAATGCACAAGGTTTCTCCACATATACTATTTCACCTTAGCTAGAGGTCCGTCGCCCCCTGGATTTCAATTCCTGGTCAGTTGATTCCCAATTAACGGAAGCATTCCCTGGTGTAACAGGTGCTAGTCTGCCTATTATGCTGGGGAAGTAGCGCCTCGATGTTTATCTTAGGACCGTGTGGGGCCTAGAGCTGCTGGCGCCCGATCTGGAGGTCGTCTGGGACTAAAGGGGTGGCTTGGGGGCGCTGCCAAGCACGGTGGTGGTGTGAGGTCGAGGGGAGGGCGGGGCGGCGGAGGCAGGGGTCTGGGTCGGTGGTCACTGGCGGTTTGAGAAAGATCATCAACAGTGACTGGCGGGAGGTAGACGAAGGCCATCTGCCTGTTCCTTATAGATCGTACGGTTCATAAAAAAATCAACTGACCTATTTATTTTCAGTCGACTATTATCTTGATAGGACCACATGTGGTGGTGTCCTGGAGGAGTACCTGCATTTCCTGTGCTCATATATTACAAAATCATTTGGAGTAGAATCTAATTTTGTTTGCCATGCAATGTTGTAGAGCTATCATATGTCTCATGTCATTTATTTTTCAGTCACCTGCTATCTGCTAGTTTTACAGTGCACTAGTTTTACACACACTTCACCCATACTCTCACTATTGTGTTTTTATGCAAGGTATTTCAGACTCTGCTGCTATGAGAGAAGCAAAAAATAAAAGAGAGAAATCGCTCCAGCATCGTACGCGGATAGGCCAGACACATTTCAACCTTATAATAGGTGCAGTGTCAGCAGATGGAGACGGTAAACATAGCTCTGGAGTTGATGACCTCGCTCGCAATGAACCACCATCCCAGGTGCTTGCTTTAACTTCACGGTGCCATATGTGGTTGCATGTTGCATATGGTGTCTAGCTTGTATTCGAAAGGCCGAAGTCGGTCTTTATTAAGATAAGGAAAGATATTTTTTACATGAACCACCATCCCGAGCACTAGAAGACAAATATCTAGTCAGGGCACTGGCCGATCCAGTGACAAGCCCAACACAGACAGGCATCACCTGGAAGCCAACTAAAAAGCCACGATGGTGGCGAAGCAGCCCGCCTCCCACCAGGCTCTCAGGTCCTAGATGATCATGCTCACCACTCTAGCCGGATGTCTAGCTTGTATTGCTTCCAATTTGGTTAAATTACATTTGCTTAGATTACACATTATACCTTTGAATATGACATGCCTTCCTGTTTTTGGTACATACTAGTACATCTGTCTATTAACCATGTTCTTACATCAAACTAATGTTCTTGTGTATCCCTCATCAGTCACTTATGATGAGGCAGTCAGGCCAGTGGACTACTGTGAGTAAAGATCCTCATTTAAAGAATGCAGCGTCAGCCTCCCGACATGATTCTCAAGAAACAACAAGGCTAGATGAAGATAGTGAACGTAGCTCTATAGTTCATTACTGCATTTCCCCTACACTAGCATCGCATGTGTTTGCTCTAACTTGTCAGTGTGATATGTGGTTGCATGTTGCATATGGTGTCTAGATTGTAATTCTTCCAATCTGGTTAAATTGCATGTGTTATTCTGCTTAGTTTATACATTATACCTGTTAATGTGACATGCCTTCCTGTTTTTAGTACATAGTACATCTATCTATTAAGCATGTCCTTACATAAAACTATTGTTTTTTTGTATCCCGCATCAATCAATATGACGAGACACCTTTAGTATATGCAGTGTGATATTAGTTGCATCTTTCATATGATTTATAGCATGTGTTGCTTCTAATTTGTTGAAATGCCATTTATGATGGGATCCTTTTAACTTGGTAGAGTCATATTGGTTGCATCTTTCATGTGGTGTCTACCTTGGATTGCTTCTAATTTGTTGAAAGGGTTTCTGCTTAGTTTACACAAACAATTGTGAATATGCCATGTTGTCCTGTTTTTTGTACATATTCCATCCTGGTATCCTGTGTTTGCCTTACATCAAAGTAGTGATTTTTAGTATCATGCACGAATGAGTTCTGAAGAGTGAATATTATTGCTTTTTCTTGTCGGTTTTACTTGACAATTCAAAATCAATAAAGCGGAAGGAAGTTATCAAGGCAGCGGATAAAGGTGCTCCTTCCAAACTGAGGGCCTCCACAGATTCTACTCCTCCATCCCCCCAAGATGATTTCCAAGACAACACATGCATAGACACTCAACGTAGTTGTGTTGATGATGAGCACGCCTCCCCTAGTGCACCATTACAGGTGCTCCCTCCAACTTGGCACTGTTATATGTGGTTGCATGTTATGTATGATGTCTAGCTTGTGTTGCTTCTAATTTTGTTGAATTCCATCTGCTTACTTTACACGTTATACTCATTAATAAGACACGTGTTCCTGTTTCTAGAACATACAATATCTGTCTATCACACCATGTTCTTACATCAAAGTACTATTGTTGTGTAACCTGTAACAATCACTTATCATAAGACACATTTGACTTGGGAGTGTGATATAGGTTACATCTTGCATTCTTTTCTAGCTTGTACTACTTCTAATTTGTTGAGATGACCCTTATAACGAGACAGTTTTAACTTGGTAGAGTGATATTCGTTGCATCTTTCATATGGTGTCTAGCTTTCATTGCTTCTAATTCATTGAAATGCCTTCTCCTTAGTTTACACATCATAAGTTGTGAATATGCAATGATGTGAATATGCAATGGCACTAATGACGAGAGACCTTTAACTTGGTAGTGTGATGTTGTTTGCATCTTGTATATGATTTATTTCTTGTACTGCTTCACATTTGTTTAAACGCCATTTATGATGAGAAACTGTTAACTTGGCAGAGCGATATTTGTAGCATATTTCATATGGTGTCTACCTTCCATTGCATTGCTTCTAATTTAGTGAAATGTCTTCTGCTTAGTTTACACATCATAGTTCCAGTTATCTCATGCCGTCCTGTTTTTCATACATATTACATCCTCCTATCATGTGTTTGTCTAACATCAAAGTTCGGTTCGTCTGTATCACGCATCAATTTGTTCAGAAGAACTAAATTGTTATTCGTTTTTCTTGTCGGCTTGACTTAACATGGCACAGAGAAAGAGGAAGCAACACAGATTGACAGGGAACGGGAAGCGGAAGAATCCTGCAGATTCTGCTGGTACTTGTGGTGCAATAGAAGGTCAAAGTCCATTAGAAAATTGCACAACACAGGGTATCCGGTGCTACACGAGCTACATAATAAGCCAAAAAGAAACAAATAGCTGCCACCAAACAAGCAGAGACAGCCCTACTTGTTGCAACACCTTCCACCGTACCACCAGCTGCATGATTTACTCGTTGGTCAACTCAGCTAGCAACACGTTCCCAAGCTCCCTTGCCACCTGACACTACTTCCAAAGAACTCTTGACACAAGATGAGTTGGCAAGATCAGATGAACTTTGTGAGCTTTAACAGGAAGAAGGTAGTTGCTGGAGTCAAGTTACAGTCGCATGCTTCTTTATATGTAGTCTCACAGTTTGATGTACACTAACACTTCCTATGTTCGTTGTTGGACTAGAACCTAGGCGCAAGAGGAAACAAACATCAGGGATAATGCTTGATAGGTTAACTAAATCGATAGGAGGAAGAATGGAGATCCGTTTTGAGGCAGGTTTAAAAAGGCCATGTGATGCTACAGAGTCAGCCAAGTTAGTATCAGAGGCAGCGGTTGTCGTTAGGTGTCATGTACGTATCCTCCCAACATGGATTCAGTACAGGAATGACAAAGACGAAACCTAGTTCAATACCTTCCTCGACCATTTATCTGTAAGTATGGTTATGTATGGAAACTAGTAATATCGTCTTGCTCTATCCCATACTTTCTAGGTTGCTGATAATGAGACTCCCATAATTTTCAACAGATGAGGTTCAAGTTGGATAGCCAAGATGATGCAACCAGACAAGCTTGCACCCATGTTTTCAAGTCTGCTCTGCGACAGTATCGGTATAACTTGAGGAAAACTCACTTTGAAGGCAAGGCTAACAGTGAACTTGCCCAAACATCTCCAGTGGAAAATATATCGGATGAAGACTGGAGAGGCCTCGTTAAACACTGGTCTGATCCAAAGTATCAGGTACATTATATATATGTGATCAGATCACATGTTGAAGTCCTATTTACGCATGTGCCACACAAATCTATCTTCCTGTAGGTGAACTGTTCAAAGAACAAGGCCAACCATACGAAAGTAAAATTCCAACAGACGACAGGATCTCGTAGCTATATTGCACACTGCGAGGCTCTTGTAATTAGCTGTTGTTTCACTCTTTTCGCTCTACCATATCATCAGATCAATATTGACTTGTTCCAAATGCAGAGGAAAGCCCACAAGGACCAAAAAGTACCTGAACCAAATGCTGTGGAAATCTTCAAGGACTGCCACACCAGCAAGACGAAGGGCATGACTACACCAGTCAAAGCCGCTGTTGTAAGTCCTTAACCCTCATGCCTTTTCACTACTACTTACTCTGACTCGTGCCTTGAACTGCATGGTTTGTAGCCAATGTCTATTACTCTTTTCTATTTTATACACAACTGTCTTAGCATATCATTGCACCTTACAAGGTTTAAAACAGAGGAGTGATGTTCCTTTGATCTTGACTTGTAATCTAGTTCTGTGCTGGACTTGCCCACACAATGTTACAATTGCATGTTTGTCTGTTCTCAGTTGTTTTGTGATATGAATGATGTCATACTATGCTTACCGTAAATTTTGTCTCTTTATCCTTAGTTTTCAATACAATATGAAGAAATAGGCAATACATTAGCCATGGTACATGGTCATATGTTTGGAACCTAG